>NW_018023082.1:12114-15598 GCF_002006095.1 Pseudomyrmex gracilis | reverse complement strand
ACGGCGGTTCTCGCTTGTGTACGTATCTCCCCTACCACCTCGGTGCTCTCGGTCTGGCCGGACTGCTTGATCTTTCTCAACACGACACTCGGACTTGTGCACATAGCACGGAATAGAACCATGTCCACGTATGGACATAGCGTACGCACCGACAAGTCGCTCGTGGACATGGCTGTGTAGTTCCAATGTGCACCACCCATGTGGACATTCGCTAGTGTACGGGGCGGAAAAGTAATTACACATTCTTTTATGGGCCTGGCTGCTCTCATTCTTCTCTTTGGTGGGAGCATGCGATAGCCTTCCACCAGACGGCGCGCATTCGATAGAAATGGAGTGTGTATAGCCCATTCTACATTGATCGCAAGCGCAAACGCAAGGTATAGATCTCGTAGAATTGACCAATCACGCTCGTCAATTGGCTGATTTGATCAATACGATTAGTCAATTCTACGAGACCTGTTCTTTGCGTTTGCGCTTGCGAGCAATGTAGAACAGGCTTATAAAGGAGAGTTATAGCGAAAAGAGCTTGTATAAGAGTAGGGTAGGAATTTATATATATATATATATATAAATGTAGAGGATATTAGATGGTGATTTTTTAGCATTTGTGACGTAAATAGTAAAGCAAACTTGGCACAGAGGCTTTTTGATAACGCGACATCTGTGACCGTGACTGGCGGACTAAAGCCGCAGCGAAAGAGGTCTATAAGAAGTTTATCTGAGTTTTCCTTATTTATTGGGCAATGAAAGAAGATGTGGTCCAGATCTTTATGTGTCCACAATTGCATGCGGCAGAATTTACAATATTTTTGTCTGCTAGATGGGAGTTGATTCCGGCGTGGAATGATCTAATCCGTGAGATGAGCGAGAGTAAAGTTCTCGGTAACGGTTTCTTGAATTGCTCATACCACGGTTTATCTAAAACTGTACCTTTTAGGTCAAAGTAGCGTTTGCTTTTATATCTAGCCTTCTTAAGAAGAACACTCTTGGATTGTTCAACAGCCGACGCACGGAGCTATGGAAATAGAGATCTGACTTCACATCTCTCGTCTCGGTTAGGATCTGGCAAATTTAGAGAGGCTTTTGCGTAAAAATCTGAGAGGTCATTACCCGGGATACCTAAATGGCCAGGAATCCATACATGTTTTACTACAATATTACTAGAGAAGAAGTTGAGGAGGAGTTTCTTTATTCGATAAATTACAAGGAGGTGACGGCCCTGTGGATCGGAAGACTCGAGACATCTCAGCACACTCAGCTAATCGGTAGCGATGATTGACTTGTTGAACCTGAAGTCGGCGAGATATTCTAGAGCACAGAGGATGCCTTTTGTCTCAGCGTCAAATATGATGGAGTAGTCGTCCAGACGCGCATAATGGACCAACTCAGGGTAGTAGGCTACAACAGCGAACCCCACCCTGGGGGGAGAGCCTCAGAAGGCGATTGAAGAGATCCATCTGTAAAAAACACACAGTTAGCGTTCTCCTTATCTAAAAAGTCAGAAAAGGATTGTCGAGGAAAAGGAGAATTGCGGAACCGGAGTCCAGATTCAGTATCGACCAAGCAGTGCGTAAACCGAGCCATATACGGAGCAGAGAGAGGTTCTGGAAGGGAGAATTTCTCAACCCGCGACATAAGAGGAGCAAGCTCTAACGCAATATTGAAGAGATCGAAATTGTTGTCCACACAGATGGGTTCCTATCCATGGGAAACCTGGTTTAAAACAGAGTTTAGAGAATGACTAGTCCTAGCGCTTACCCGACACACATATTTGCTGGTTAGATACTTACCAGGTGTATGCATAAGTTTTTTCCGGTTTAACTAAGAGATGGCGCCAACAAAAAGTACGCAGCGTATTAATTTGACACATACGTCATTTTGTTTGTCTGACATTTAAAACTACAAACACACAAGTTGAGTCCGCCAAAAACTAGCGTCTTTGTTTTATCGTTCAGTGATCATGTCAAATTTTGTACCTGAAAAAGAACATTTGCGGCACGCATTGCTTTTCTTATTTAATCAAAAGAAAAAGGCTGTTAAAAGTCATCGTTTGCTGGTAGAAACATATGGTGAACACGCTCCATCGATTAGAACATGTGAAACATGGTTTCGACAATTTAAAAGTGGTGATTTCAATGTGAAAGACAGTGAGCGCTCTGGTAGACCACAAAAATGCGAAGACGAGCAATTGCAAGAGTTATTGGATGATGACCCAACTCAAACTCAACGGCAATTAGCAGAAGCATTACATGTGTCACAAGAAACAATCAGCAGACGTTTACGAGCAATGGGGAAGATCAATAAACTCGGTAAATGAGTCCCACACGATTTGAATGAACGTCAAATGGAAAATCGCAAAGTCACTTGTGAAATGCTGCTTCAACGCCACGAAAGGAAATCATTTTTGTATCGAATTGTGACGGGTGACAAAAAATGGATTTATTTTGAAAACCCGAAGCGGAAAAAATCGTGGCTTTCATCTGGGGAAGCCGGTCCATCAACACCAAGGCCAAATCGTTTCGGCAAGAAGACCATGCTCTGTGTCTGGTGGGACCAGAGCGGTATTGTGTATTATGAACTCTTGAAGCCCGGCGAAACCGTTAATACACAACGCTATCGCCAAAAAATGATTAATTTAAACCACGCATTAATCGAAAGACGACCGGAATGGACTAGACGACATGGCAAAGTGATTTTGTTACATGACAATGCGCCGTCTCACACAGCAAAACCAGTAAAAGACACCTTGAAATCGCTTGGATGGGACATCCTTCCGCACCCGCCGTACTCCCCAGACCTGGCGCCATCTGATTATCACCTCTTCGCATCAATGGGGCACGCGCTTGCAGAGCAGCACTTCAGCAATTTCGAGGAAGTTGGAAAATGGCTCGACAAATGGTTTGCCGCAAAAGACAAGCAGTTTTTCTGGCATGGCCCTTACGAAAAAGAACTATTGCCGATTACATATAAATATTACTGGCAATTACACAAGAATATTATTAGGTATTACAGAAAAAATTATTGGATATCACAGAAAATTATATTGGATATCACAGGAAGTATTACAGGTTATCACTGAGAATATTACTGGCAATTACACAGAATGCTTGTACTTATTTCGTACCACTGCCGCAATATACTACTGCCTAAATATTATTGCCAGTAATATATAAGCAGTAATATATTGCGGCAGTAATATATAGGCGCAGAATTACAAAAAACTTCTGAAATATTTCAGTGATTGCAAAAGACGATTTTTGGCGATCGTTTGGTACATTTACCAAAGTGTACCAAAGTTTGGTACATATACCAAAGTGTAGTTAGGATATATAGAAACTATGCTTTGGTACACTTTGATACATGTACCAAACAATCGCTAAAAATCGCCTAAAATAGCAACCCTTACAAAAAAGAACTACTGCCGGCTGTGTGATTATTACATGCGGCCGTGTGATTAATATGGCGGCTCTGTAATGATCGAGGC
>NW_018023082.1:2896-11759 GCF_002006095.1 Pseudomyrmex gracilis | reverse complement strand
TACAGAGCCGCCATATTAATCACACGGCCGCATGTAATAATCACACAGCCGGCAGTAGTTCTTTTTCGTAAGGAGGTATTCATAAATTACCAGAAAGATGGGCGAAATGTGTAGAAGCCGATGGCCAATATTTTGAATAAAAAAGAAATTAATTTCCCTTGAAAATTACGTGTTTTTTTTTACCTAAAAACCGGAAAAAACTTATGCATACACCTGGTACGTCTACATGACAGCGGATGTTCATTAACCGTGTCCAAAAGAACGTTTGTCGAGGTGGATCGCATGAACCCGCACACAAGGCGGATACACGCGTATTGGAGGCGGTTAAGAACACACTTCTCCCCGGGACCCAGCGAGGAAACCACCTGACAACCCAAGTCCAGAACGGAGCGAACCAGTCCCTTATACGCCATAGACATGATACTGGGGTGAGCTCCTCAACTCACTTGTAATAGCTTTTAACACATTAATGCGAGGGAGCATTTGATTTCTTACCTCGGTTACATGCTTTTTTCACTTAAGTGCGTAGTCAAGGTAGACCCCGAGAAAACGGACCGTCTACTTGATACGTATTTCAACGTCATTTAAAGCTATACGTATTTTATTCTTTTTAATAAGTCATTTAGTATTGCGCAAGGTGTTAAGCGAAAAGAACGTAGCTACCGACTTATCAGGAGAAAGTCTTAGTCCGAGTTCTTCCAAATAAGAGCTCAAATTGTTTAGAGCAATATTAAGTTGTTGAATGACATAGTCTATGAACGGGTGTGAACAATAAATAGCGATATCGTCTGCGTACATGATAATGTTCACTAGGGGAAGGGGAAGGCAGGTCTCAACCGTCGACATATAGATACTGAAAAGAATAGGGCTGAGTACCGAACCCTAGGACAGTCTTCTGACCGTTGATCGTTGTTGAGGGATACCTGACGCGTAACCTTTCAAGCAACGGAACGAAATGACGGATGAGACGAAGCTAACAAATTTACTGGGGAATCCTAAGATGGAAGACATAGAAAAAAGGTGGGAAGGGCTACGTTGTCAAAGGCGCCTTCCACGTCCAGAAAGACGGCGCCTGTGACCTGGCGGTTATTGTTCGCCATCTTGATTTTGGAGACAAGTATCGCAAGATTATCTGTACAAGACAAGATCCTACGGAAGCCAAACTGGAAAGATGGTATGAGACTGTCGTTTTTAACCCACCATTCCATTCTTCTGCACATTATCTTTTCCAGCAATTTTAGGATGCTGGCCAAGGAAATGGGACGGTACGCTCCCCTTCTTCCAGGCTTTGGGATAAAGATAACAAAGTACTTCTTCCACTGGTCAGGAAATTGTTGTTTGTCAAGCATAGACTTGAACAGTTGAAGAAAAAGCAAATGAAGTTCTTGCGGAAAGTAGGAAATGATATTGTTAGAGATCAAGTCTGGGCCAGAAGCCGACTTGACTTTGAGAGATTTAACGATAGAAAAGTACTCATCGCAACAAATAGGAGCTTCAAAAAAAGTTATCACAAACAAACTGGGGTTGTTGGATATTTGCTAATAGATTTGCACTATTACGAACAGCCGGTGGATTGGCGGGAGCTATTTTGTCAAACGCTTTATTAAGGTTTTCAAAATCGATGTTGTTACGGTTGGACGCGTCCCGTGAATAGTTCTTAGCGTAGGAGAAGGCCTTCACTGCGTTCTACACCGAACCTACATCGGAATTTGCGTGGAAGGAGCCGCAAAAGGAACGGAAGGTGTAAAAAAATCTGAGTGGGTGGAAGTGCCAGAAGTCCGAGGTGGGCTATATACTGAAAAAACATGTAAATGTTGCATGTTTGGTAGGAGGATTTTAACTGCGATGATCTCTACTGCATTCACTCGGCAATGATTACAGAGATCCGGGTTACTTATAATTTGAAATTTAATGTGTCTGGCAATGGCTAGAGCAACACCTCCGCCTCGGCGATTTCGGTCGGAAGACACGATTTCGTGATTAGGGAACATAATGATGGATGTGCGATCCATGTAAGTTTCGCAAAAAGCGGCTACATGGGCGCAGCTCTCTTGGAGAAGAAGTCTAGCTTCGTTGATCTTGTGTATCAGGGAACGACAGTTCCACTAAACAAGATTTATAGACATGTTACTGTGCATTTCTTTTCTTATAAGAAACTCTTTTTGGCTGTAAAAGAGAGAGAGATTTGAAAGACGAAGAGAGCTGAGCTATGAGTATGCTTTTATGATAAATAAGACACCAGGTAAAAGACTAATTTTGTCCAACGATAGTGTTGTACATAGATGTTACAACTTTACGCAAGTCAGCGCGGTCGTCGCCCTTGTTGTCGGTAGAAAGGGTAAGTTTGAGTTTGTGCAGAATGGATACAAGTTGTTCTTGTACGTAGATTTGAAGTTAGGGGGCGAGTCCTAACGGCAGGACCGTTCTTAGCGGAGAAAACTAAAAGGGGAGGTGACGACGAGGACGTATAGGTATCCTCACCACTTGCCTCCCAAGAGGAAGGAGACAGACGGACGGGGCCGGGCTTAAAGCGCCCGGCGGAGGAAGAGACTGAGGATGAGGGTAGCCCATCGTTTCCTTTCTTCCTCACACAGTCCGCGTACGTAAAGCTAGGTGCGGTTTCAGAAGATGGTTTAGACACAGACTTTGGCCTCAAGAACGAGGCGCTTGACAAGACGATTGCATCGTCGCCACTCAACCCAGCTGAGCCAGACGTACCGTGGTCATTCCGTTTCGACCCGGCTGAGAACCTAAAAACAGCTCTGTTAGGGAAAAATTCACCGAAAGACAGGTAGGGAACAGAGGACCCGGGGGTATCCACAGGCTCGGTAGTGCCGCCCGACCTATCATACAAGAGCGACGCTTCTTTGAAGTTAAGGTCGCGTTGCGCCATAACCTTATGGATGCCTTTTTGCCTGAGGAATGCAGGGCACCTAGGAGCGGAAGCCTGATAGCCAGTACTTCCGGTCTTGGCGCGAATGCAATTGATGCATTCCGGTAACTGGTTGGGACAGTCAGATTTAGAGTGACCAATCTTAGCGCATTTCTCGCAGACGGCTCTGTCTTTATTGTTTGACTGCTTGCAACTGGCTATATGGCCAAACCGCTGACAGAAACCATACCGTCTAACCTTGTATACATAAGGGGAGAGGAATACTCTTTTTCCCATATACAGACAGGACTGGGGTAATGTGTCCTAAACCTCAAAATATAGCTATTTGTGTCCTAAAGAGTAAATGATTTTTTATCCTCACCAAAAATTTTCCTTTGCATCCTATCAACTTCGAAGGGTGGGGTCCATGATTCGCCCCAGTATGTATATTATAAATTATATTATATATAATAATATATAAATATAAGGACATGAAGAGCCGTTCGCAGGATGTTGTGCGTGAATGTGCTTAAATATATATATATATATATGTATACACATATATACTACAAAATAATTTTTTTTCCTCTATATAGGATGCTGGATCTGATCATATTTGATAGATATACGAAGTATTGCGAGACAAACTCCAAGTGCCTCGGTGGCCTAACAGGGAAGGCGACGGCCCGGAAAGCCGGAGATTCCAGGTTCGACTCCTGGCTGAGGAGTTTTTTTCGCAATATTTTAAAATTAGTTAGGGGGGTATACGGGGTCCTTCATATATATGTGTGCAAATCCAGCATTCTATATAGAGGAAAAAAATTATTTCGTAGTATATCTGTGTATACATATATATATATTTAAGCACATTCACGCACATCCTGCGAACGGCTCTTCATGTCCTTATATTCATATAGTATTAGTTTAAAAGACTTATAGAGCCTAAAAGTAATCTCTATTTATCACTAATTGTTATATATTATATATGTATTATATTATATATGTATAATATATGTATAAATTGTGACGTTTTTTTCGCGGTGGTAACGTAATTCTCGCGCCGCTCCCCCGCAAACGGAGATGACTTCCCGAGACTCAGGTGAGCGTCCGCGAGAGAACAACGTCTAATCACTGGCAGGACAGAAAAGATGGCCCGGAACGAGCACCGCCGGCTCGAGTCGACGAATACTTGGTTATCGTTTTGGGCGCCAGACGCGGAGTCGCGTCAAAAATCAGCGTCACTCGGCACGACGGGCCGACTAGCTCTTTTGGGAACGGAAAGGAACGGGGTTTAGTAAAATTCGGAATGCAGGCTGTCCCTTGACCTCGCGATAGGAAGCTCAAGTAAACGAAAGAGAGTTAGCATTAATCAGCACGAGTTAATAATTAATTGACAATTTATTGCGCGTGTAGAAAGGGAGAAATAATATAAAAGAAATAATATAAAGAATAGTAGAAAGAAAAGATATAAAGAATAGTAGAAAAGAAATGATTGGTTACAAAATAATATAAAAGCAATAAGATAACAAAAGCGATAATAAAGAAAGAATGTAAAAGAAATAGGAGACAGAATAAGCTGCGGCGGTATAATCGAAAATAATACAAAACAAAAAGAGATACGGAATCCACGACGAATTACGACAATTAACCAACCGAGTTAACGGAACAAATTAATGAATCGAAACGACACTGCAATAGCACTGGACGCGAAACGGTACTCGAGGATTCCAGCCGAAAGATAATAAGCGCAGGCACGAAGATGTAGCAATCGCGGGGCGCAAAGCTAGATGCAGGCTAAACAGTTAGAGAGTACAAGCGGATGTGCAGGGCAAACAATAAGCCGCAATAAAATAGCGTGCAGTCGCCTTTTTACAAGCCGTGGATCACCCGGACTTACCTGTTTCGCTGAGGATCGCAATTTGGTCGACTGGCTCACTCTGCCACGCAGCTTTCGCCGGTTTCGTGTCGCTAGGCCCAAAAGATTCAGTCGAGCCGCTTTCTCAATCTACGCGCATGCACTCGAAAGAAAATACTCGCGATACAGAGCGAAGGGGGTGCGACGTCGGAGGTGGCTTTTCCCTTTGGTTTATCACAAAATGATTGGCAGCGCTCTTTATCTTGGCGCCAGAAAAATCGGCGATACGATACGTTACTCGACCGCGAATAATCACGGACAACTTACACGCTCAAAAGGCGACACGCATTCACCGTACGCTCGCTAATAGTTCGGCGATAATTGTCCTGAAAATTCACCATCCGAAACTGTCGTTAATCCGCACGGTAATTCGGCACACTATTCCTTACCGATCACCACAGCTTCCGACTCGCACACACCTTACTCTAGCCGATCGCACGAGAAAAATCCGATTTCGTTCTGACGATTTCTTACCGCGGCGGCTGATTGCCGTTGGTAGACGAGATCCGACGGTACGCCAGCGATACGTTTCAATAATCACGGCACACGCACACGAATACGCTCGCTAGACAAACAAAACAAAAAGAAATAGAAAAAGACGGACACAAATAACGCGAATAGGCTACTTGGCGCCGGATCGCCACTCCAGGGCTTGACTTTGATTCGCGAAATTACAACGAAACATGCACTTAACCTACGAATCTACAACTATGGCCACGAAGCTCCGTGAAGCCCGATTCTGGCCGCTGTCGAAAAACAATCGTGAACACGGCCAAGGATACGTCCTTGCCGTCACAAACAAAACGCGAAAAGCAAGCGACCAGCCTCGACACGAGGCCTGTGCAACGCGGATTCGTGGCTAACAGAACTAAAACGAGCACCTCACCGTCGCTGATTGTTTTCCGGCATGTCCCGGTCTCCTTCGTCCGAATTGACTCGTTCGGCTTTCCTGGACTCCGCCGGGGTCACCCTCTCGACAAGAATCACTTCGCCTCGAATCTTAACTCGCGGCACGGCAGACTATCTCGACGGCACGGAAGTTTCGCGTACGCACGGGAGCCCGAAAAGATGCGTGTGTCTCGCACAGCTGTTCGCGACCAAGAGCAAGAAGATTTCGTTCGATAAGCGGTCGATACCCCGAGTAGCGCTAAGGTCGCGGGGCCAATCAGGTCGCAGGATTAGCGGCGCGGCTGGCAAGCTCGCTCGCAGGCGGCAGGATCAGCGGGCCGCGAAATTTGAACGCTCGCAGTGTCTAGAACTAGGTTACAGCAGCATAAGTAAAGCAGCAAGCAGCGGGGCGGGATAGCAATCCAGGAGATGCAGCAATGATACAAGCAGCTGGTCCTTGAGACCATGCAGCAGGATGGCGGGAACACAGCACATCTCGGCGTAGGCCGGCTCGTTGATGGTCCGTTCCGCCGTTCCGTCCGTTCTGCTAGGCTAAAGCGCCGATGTTCCGCTGTGGCCTCTGCCTGCAGTTACCTACCCTGGCTCTCCACGTGATCTGGAAGCGAGACTTCGCGCCTCAGTACCTTTCTCTTTCTCTCGTTCGGGCACCGCATGATGTCCTTGACGAAAAGTCCCACGATGTTCTCATGACGGTGAAGCGCCGAAATTACATATAATACAAAAAGTAAAAATAAAATACTATTCTAAGCGGATGCATGCAAGCCCTGGAGGATCTTGGCGCTCGTTTTTCAGCTCGTTTTCCCGGGCTCCCGCGAAATCTTTTAACTTTTGGGTAAATATATAGAAAAGGTCACCCCCCTCCGATTTCAATGAGCTTGACATATGTTGTCAAGGACACCTTCCTGACTAACAATCCGTACATTTTAGCCGTCGCTCGTTGTTAATAAAAAAGTTATGAACAATTGAAGTTTGAAAACTAAGGCTATATTATGATGTACCTACATATAAATATATATATATTTACACATACATAAATATACATATATATAGAATATGTATATATAAATGTATATGTAGCGTCACAGCCCGTAGTCCCGTCAATTTTAGAATTGACTAGTCAATATCCGAAGCAAATGTTTTATATTAAACACGTAATCTCTGATTATGCCTTACGCGTTACGCAAAAAATAACAGTGCATGGGATCACATCCTAATTCTTTCATGATCTTTTTGTCGGTGTTGTAAACGTGTAGGCTGCAATTTGTAATTATGTATGTATGTATGTATATGTTACCGTCAAAGCTCGAGAATGTGTCAATCAGACTCAATAGGATAGAGTAGTATTAAAACAAGACTAATTCTTTCATGATCTTTTTGTCGGTGTTGTAAACGTGTAGGCTGCGCCCCCCTGCACCCCCCCTAGAATCTAACTTAACCCTAACCTAACCTGTGTTACTACATATCAATAGAAATGAGTGAAAATTTTGCGAGGGGGGGTGCAGAAAGAAAAGTTTAGGTTAGGTTAGGGTTAGGTTAAATTTTAGGGGGGGTGCAGGGGGGCGCAGCCTACACGTTTACAACACCGACAAAAAGATCATGAAAGAATTAGTCTTGTTTTAATACTACTCTATCCTATTGAGTTTGATTGACACATTCTCGGGCTTTGACGCTAACATATACATACATACATACATAATTACAAATTGTAAATGTTTCCAAATTTTCAGTTACTAGCAAAAATTGGCAAACTTAGTTTTACATACATACATACATAATTACAAATTGTAACTGTTTCCAAATTTTCAGTTACTAGCAAAAATTGGCAAACTTAGTTTTCAAACTTCAATTGTTCATAACTTTTTTATTAACAACGAGCGACGGCTAAAATGTACGGATTGTTAGTCAGGAAGGTGTCCTTGACAACATATGTCAAGCTCATTGAAATCGGAGGGGGGTGACCTTTTCTATATATTTACCAAATTATAAATATACGTATTCAAAGGAACACTCACGGACACAGAAATCATACAGAAGAAATTAATTATATATATATAATTAATTTATATATAATATACATATATTATACATATATAATATAATTTATAATATACATATATAAATTAATTATATATATATATATATATATATATATATATATAATTAATTTCTTCTATATGATTTCTGTGTCCGTGAGTGTTCTTCTGAATACGTTCTACAGTTGGCATACATCTATTTGTTATAATATATTTATTTTTTATATCTTTTTCATCTTATTTATATACGGTTTGCTCTATTCATTTTTTAATGTTTCGATTTTTATTATATATATTTAATTGTATACACAATACTATATATATATATATAATAGAATAAAATAATAATATAATAGAATTATATTTATTTAGTGGCTACATATAAATATTAATATTAAATATATTTTTTTTAAACGAGACTTTTATAATACAACATACGTTCTTTCCATATACCGGAGACATTAATAGATCCATCTATTAAACACATATACATATACATGTTATTTGTCAATGTTAAATATTAAGTAAATGGCCAATACTTTTACGTTTTGATAAGAAAATAAGAAGGAAGAGCAGTTACATTATCGACACGACGTAGTTGTGGTATCCGATTCCTACTATTTAGTTCGTACGGCGCTCGTTGGCGCTACGAGCAATCACCCCGCTTGCTCCCCGATCCCCGCGCCTATTCCGCGATTCAATGACGCGCTGTGTACACAGGCGACACTGTGTAACACTGTGTGCACTTCGGTGCTTTCCAACTACGACACAAGTCGACACAATTGTACACAGCTAAAATGCTGTGTTCAACTGTGTCACTCCATGGATATCAACTTTTTTCTGTTTATTTTTCTATGGAATGCTATTCTTGTAGACTGTGTTCTGCTGTGCTTTCAAATTATATTCGGAACAGTATTAATCACGGAAAGTATGTGATACATATTTTTTAAATTATTTTATTATTTGTTATAAAAATGTATTAATATAAGTATTGACATAACTATTCTCTCGTGTTTTAATTGATCTCGTGTCACTTGATGTCCTTAAAATATTAATCTTCTACAATTCTGCAATATATTTATATTTCAGTATGCAATTAAAAAATATCAATTTTACTAATGATTAAATAATAAT
>NW_018023082.1:0-1412 GCF_002006095.1 Pseudomyrmex gracilis | reverse complement strand
ACTTTAATCGCTTTAATAGCCAGATCAATAGGTACATTAGTAAATAATGAAACAACGTCTAATGATACAAGCAAATGATGCAGTGTAAGACCTCTCAATTTTTTAACAAGGTCAAAACTGTTGCTGACAAAGCTGTTCGAGACCGGTAAGCTTTTCTGAATCAATTTATTTAAAAAATCAGCAAAGCGATGCAACGGGCTATTTATCGTGGAAACAATCAATCTATACGGATTATCTTTTTTGTGAATTTTAGGTATCCCGTAAGCTCGAGGTAATAAGCCATCACTNGATTTGATAGATTTAAAAGTGATATCAGAAATAAATTCTTTCTGCACCCAAATCTTTAACAGTTTATTAAGACTGTCTTCAATATTTTTAATAGGATTTCTATTAACCAAAGAATATGTCTCAACATCGCTAAGCAATTCGTTAATTTTTTCCAAATAAGAAGTCCGATCAACAGCTACAGTCACATTGCCTTTATCCGCGCGTGTGAACATAATATCAGGATGATTTTTTATGAAAATCGAAACCTGTTCGCTAATTAATTAATTATTCTTACCAGATGTAACTTTTTACACTGAGGAAGGTCCAAATTACGGATCGAAACGTTTGATCTTTTGAATAAAGAATTCTTTTTATACACCTCCATCTGGTATATACTGCCTGTATCGGCCTTATTTAATTTCTTTGAACCTGTCACNGGCGATTGATTGATTGTTCTCAAAAATATATATATGGATAGTAACAATGTTTTATTTACAAACGACAATGTGGATGTTAATGACGAATGTAAGTTTATTTATTTACACATNAGTATAATTTATTCAGTATAAAAGCCATTTTGTAATCTAATTTCAACTTCTATAAATTAAAACTGAAATAAAATTTGATATGAAATTTGTAATTTGTGCATGTATTGTGTATATGATTTATTCTATGCATGGAATTTAATGTATCATAATTTATTTTTTTTAATATATACTATAATGGAGATAAAAGAATTGTTATAGCAAAAATATATGCTAAGGAATCTAAAAATTATGTTGTCCATTGAGAAGAAGACCGAGAATCGATACTTCCGCAACGATGGTTACTCACTTTGGCTATTTTTTAGCGATAGTTTAAAATATACCATATTCATCACGCATATATACCGAAAAACTTAAATGACTTATGTAAAGTGATTGTTCCGCACTCTGACGATGAAAACTAAAAGCTAAAAAGCGTTCCAACTACAAGTCGACACTGTATTACCAGAGAGAAGCCTGAGAGTGGCCAGGCCCATAAGAGCATATATGTAATACTCCTATATTGCTAGTCGCGTATCTTCGCAATGAGAGGCACGAACCCCGAGAAAGGGAGACGCACGAAGTCCAAATATGGGCATAGATAGTCGAGCGTCATTATGC
>NW_018023081.1:9191-15517 GCF_002006095.1 Pseudomyrmex gracilis | reverse complement strand
TATTTCGGTGGGGTTGAGAACCTGTCCACCCGTCGTCGAAGTTCCCGGCTCCGTGGTACTTCCCCCCGCGGCTCTTTCCCCCGCGGTATTTCCTTCTACTAACTCGCTTCGCATTTTGGTGATCTCTCGGTCCACACTTTCTTGTGCCCGCGCTACTCTTTGCACGTCTTCTGCTAAATCCATGTTTTCGTTATTACTTTGTTCGTTTACTCGGAATAACTCGCTTTCATACGACACTAGCGAATATTCGCGCCTGTGAGCTGACTCGTATTCGTTTACGTTTTGTTGGCGTCCTAATATACTATTATCTATGTCAAACGAAAACTCTCGCTCAAGGGTAACGTTCGGACCTACTTCCGCTTCGTCAAAAACCAGAGTTCTCCGGAATAGACTCGATTCTAACGCGGCCGGTGCGGATCTCGGTGTTGTTTCTCCTAATTGCTCGGACCGTTTCTCGCGCCTATCATAACTACCCGCACGCTGCAGATGCCAGTTATCGGTCATCCGTACAATTCTACTTAACAAGACTTACATTAACAGTTGCCTCATTACGACCGCTGTAGTAGTTACGCCTATTGTTCCTTGGTTGGTCCCCGTGATGCCGTCGCCACTGCTTTCTGCTATCGCTGCTGCCGTTGCCCCCGCGCTGCTACCGTTGTCTCGTGCTGCTGCTGTCTCGTGCCGCCGTTGCTTTCTCGCACTGCCGCTGTTCTGCCTGTGTTGCTTGCCGCCACTCAGGTTGCTTTGAATGTTTTTTTCCGCCGTATGTATTCTCGGACTTTGCTTTTTTTTCTTGACGGAACTTGCTATTGACGTCTTTTTGTTTATCAGCTCGCTATCGTCCGCTGGGAATCCGTGACGATTTTATGCGCTGGAGTAACTTCTTTGCTTCTCAGCGTTACTCAGCTGCTTGCTTTATGTCGCCGTACGTTGCTTTGTGCGGTAGGTCAGTTCCTCCGCATGTAACCTGAGACGTTGATATGACTCTCTGTCTCACTCGAACGTTTAGTTCACCGACGCTTTACTAATCAGCGTTTTTATTTTTTTGTTTCAAACTCAGAAGTCCACAGACGCTCGTAGCAACTTTACACTTTGTAGTTTTTGGAGCGTCTAGAATATACTGTTTTTAAATTTAGCAAACGGTGTTACTTCTTCTCACCCGTTATTCTTTTCCTGTCCTGGTTTGTCTTCCCGTCCGATAGATCGTTCCTTCCTGGTGATCTATCCCACCGCTGCCACCAAAATTTGTTGTGCTCTCCGTCACAACGAATTCTTTTGACGGGATAGGCAGCAGGTACAGGGAGAAAAGTCCTCTCGTTTAATACTTAAACGAAGTTTATTACTTTTAAATACAATTCTTCTTTTCGGTACGACGACGTACGGACTAATTCTGACGCTGTCGTCTCGCAGCGTCCTTTTATACCACTTTTTGAGGGCACTGGGCAGCATTACTTTGCCTGTACGACCTCGTGCCATAGCAAAACAATGTTGCACCACCCGCTCAAATCTGCTTGATCAGCACGTGGAGACAAATCTGTCACTCCTGCTGATCAAGCAATACGTGCTAAAACTACTTATCTTTTTAAAAACAGATTGTGCCATCTACACATACACTCTTATAATAAAAGTAAGTAGAGTGTTTCGTAACTCGAGATAACAATAAAACTCTTATTATAACATTATTTCTTAACTTAATAACTCTGGCACAACACAATGGAAATTGTTTCAAGTGTGGCATCGGGACATAAAAGTCGCTACTGCAGGTCTAAAATAAACCGAGATTCGACTGATGCAATAACAGCGATTACATGTAAAAAATCTCAAAGTCGGATACTTGGTGCCTTGACAGCGGTGCAACAAGACACATTAGATTAGATTAGATATTATTTATTGTTTCCCCTTAGGGTTACAAAACCTTATACAAAAAAATCTTACATCTACTCTTATAACTAACCTTACATCTAACTTAAAAACTAAAATACTATATACACACACACGCAATCGCTTTACCTTACTCTACGCAATGCGGACCTTCCTTTCCGGCAGACAACTCTATCCAGCTAATCTGCTATTGGTTCCCATACTCATTTCCCTCCATACATACATACAATTACACACTTCTTTTCACACATCCATTCACTTAGCTCTCACTCACTTAATTATTATCTTTCCTTTTCTAATCATTCCTCTCCCACCTCCTGCCCTACCTCCTTTTCCGTCCCTTATATTCCTCCAGCTTTCTTAACCATCCTTCACCATCCCCCTCCTCCCCCAGTACGACTTCAATCATGTCCTCCCAATTCCCTTCCGCTCCCCATACCCCACTATCCTCCCACACATGTCTCCAACCCTCCTCCACTACTCCACACATTCTACACATTCTTTCCCTCTCCCCTTCCTAATATCTACCTTCTTTCATCTCGTTCCTCAACCTAAACCTAGCCATCCTCTGACATCTGCTTTCTCCCCATCCCTTTCTTAAATACGCTGGCACTCCTTCCTTCTTAATCCTCCTGTACCATCTATTGTACCTCGAACTTTCAATCCTTTCCCATCTCTCCTTACTCTGCATCCTCCTCTCCTTCTCTATCAACAACTGAGCTCTCCATTCTCCTGCCACTCTACTTTTTTCCATCTCCGCTATCCTTACTTCCCTCTCCTCATAATATTTTATCCTGTCATTCTCCCACTCAGACAACCCCTCCCCACCCCCTCTCTGCCCCTAATCTCCTTTAAACATAGCCTCGCTATTTCGCTACCCTCTCCTCTTTCCAATCTTTCCTCAAGTCTCCAGGCCCTTTGCCCTGCTCTTTTCCTTAATAAGTCCCTCTGCATTTCTTCCCTTACGATATGTTCCGGGGTCCTCCAATCTACTCCCAATAACCATCTTATATATCTATTTTATAACCTCTCCAAGCTAACCCATTCCCTCCATCCCCATATCTCCACCCCATATCCAACCACTGACCAAACCAATACGTCGAACAGCCATAACCTTCTACCCCAATTCTCACCGAACCTCCTCTTTCCAATCCCCCACACCTGACTCATTACAGCCGCCCCTTTTCTTACTCTCTCTTTTATCTGCGCCTCCCTCCCCCCGTTTCTCTGAAACACATACCTCAAATATTTAAATTCCTTTACCTCCTCCAATCTCTCCCCCTTCCACCACCATTCCAGCTTTTTTTCCTTCCCCCCTCCTTTCCTAAGCCTCATCACTTTTGATTTATTTACGTTTACTTCCAAACCCTTTCCTACCAGATATTTTCTCATCCCTCTCATCATTCCTCTTATCCCTTCCTCTTCCTCCGCTAACAACACCACATCATCCGCATACGCCCTAATGCATAAACCCTTCTTTCTCCTACCTTCACCCCATCCCATCCGTTCCTACCCAAATAGTCTTCCATATCCGCCGTCACCAGATTGAACAGATATGGGCTCAACGGGCATCCCTGTCTCACCCCCCCTACCTATCCAGAATTCATTCCCCACCTCCCCCCTATTCCTCGTCTCCTTATATAAGTCCCCACGCCTTCCCACTAAACCCTCTCTCACCCCTCTCTCCCTCATCGCTCTTAGTAAAGTCTCCCTATTGACCGTGTCAAAAGCCGCCCTCAAATCTATAAATAACGCAATCAACCCAACCCCCTTTTTACTTCAATTTCTGCTAACCAAATAATTTATTACATAAATGTTATTCATCGTACCCCTTCCCCTCCTGAACCCCGCTTGACTCTCCGGAACTAGTTTCTTTTCCTCCATCTCCCCCCTTAACTTTTGTGCTAACAACTCCGCATACACTTTATACAATGACACGGCCAATGTCACACCCCTATACTCCTTCACCTTATTTCCCTCTTCTTTTTTCAGTACTGGCACCATTATTCCCTCATTCCACTCATCGATCCACCCTTCTCCTGCCCATATCCTCTTACATATATTCCACACCCAGTCCTGCATATTTTTTCCTCCAAACTTCCATACCTCTGCTGGTGTACCATCTTTCCCTGGCGCTTTCCCTACCCTTAATGTTCCAATTGCCCTTAAAATTTCCTCCCTTCCTATATCCTCTTCCTCTTCCTCCCTCTTTCCCCTTTCCCCTCTTACCAGTTTCCAATCCACCCCTTCCCCCCCAACTGCTTCTTGAAATAATCCTCCCACTCTCTTATCTCAATCCCACTACCCCCTCCTCTCTTTCTTCTTCTCTCCCTATTCACCACTTCCCACACCTGCCCCATCGTTTTCGCTTTTTTTACCACCTCTTCTCAAGCTCTGTTTTCTTCCTCCCTTTTCTTATTATACAACGCCTTGTATTCTTTTTTTCTTTCCTTATACTTCTCCTTACACCTTCTTCCCTCTCTCCATCTTCTTAACTCCCTTCTTACATTCCTCTTTGCCTCCTTACACTCTTCATCCCACCACCCCCTTCTCCCACTCCCTACTTACCTCTCTTTCTCCTAACACCGTTCTTATTATCTTTTTCATAATCTCTCATTCCTCTTCAATCCCCCTTTTCTCATCCTTCATCTCCTTCTGCATCTCCTCCATCCATTTTCTTTTTCCTTCCTCCGTCCATATTATCCTTTTTATTCCATCCTTCCCTTTATCCCCTTCCCTATTCCCATTCCTCACCTTTTTTCCACTTCTGATCCAGATCTCCACCGGATGGTGATCCGAATCCACTTGATCCCCTATTTCTATTTTCTCCACATATTCTTTCGTGCTTACTTCCTCGAACACATAGTCAATCACTGACTCCCCTCTTTCACCCGTGTATGTCCATTCCCCCTCCTCGTCTCCTTTTGTGTCCCCGTTCCATATTACCCATCTCAGTTCCTCATACCTCTCCATCAATAATCTTCCCTCCGCGTTCACTTTCGTATTTCTCGACCTCCTACCCTCATCTTCCTTTCTTTCTCCCCTCATTTCTCCACTCTTTTCTCTTGTCCTCGCATTAAAATCTCCTCCCACTATTGTCCTCACTTTTCCATTCTCCCCCTCCATCTACTCCCTTAACCCCTCCAATTTTTCCTCTATCCCTCCGTTTATATACACCACCACGATCCTCTACCACTCTCCCGCTATCCTCACTTTTCTCACCATTATCCCATCTCTCCTTTCCCATCCCTTCTCCTCTCTTGCCTTCATCCCCTTCTTTACTCCCAGTAACATCCCTCTCATAGCCCTACCCTTCCTATTTTTCCTACCCGCCCACTGTACCTCCCAACTAAAATTTTTCGGCAATTTCCCAGCAATCCCCGCCCACCCTTTTTTGTCCACCCAAGTTTCCATCAGAATCACCACGTCCCAACTCTTCACCCCCTTCCAAAACCTTTTATCTTTTTCTTTAAGCCCAGCCACATTCCGAAACACCACTTTCACACTCTCATCCTTCCTTTCCTCCTCCTCACTTTCATGATTTTGTTTTCCCTTCTCCCCTCTAACCTTCCTACCCATATCTTCCTCTCTCCCCACCCGATTCTTCCCCCGCTTCCTTCCCCTTCTCTCCCTGTTCCTCTCTTCTTACTATTTTAACCAAGCTCCTTTTCTCCGTGTCCCATCTCCACCAAACCCCTTCCATCTTTATCCTGTCATTCTCCACCCAGACATTTTTCCCTTTTCTCTTCTCTTCCGCCGCAATTACGCCTAATTTTCTTCTTATCTCCCTTTCCTTCCACGATAGATCCTTCTCTATCCATACTTTTCTCCTCTTTAATCTTTTCTTCTTATCCCACACTTGCTTTTTGTCCTTTTCTCTTTCCAGCCTTAACCACACCATGTCCCCTTTATCCTCCCTTCCTGTGGTTATTCTCCTCATTTCGCCTATCCTCACTTCCGCTCCTATCTTTTTTAAAAGCTTTTCCATTCCCCATCTCCAGTCACCCTTTTCCCTAGGAACCCTTTTTATTATGACATTCCTCCTTCTTCTATCTTCCTTCTCTTTTCTCTCTATATTCTTTTTTATCATTCTCAATCTCCCTTCCCACTTGTTCTCTACCTCTACTTCTTTTCTCCCCTCTTTTTTTTCCTCTCTCCCCTCTTTTTCTTCCAACCTTTTCTCCAGCTCTCTCATTTTTTCTTTCATCTTCTCCCTCTCCATTCTTAATATCTCTTTCCTCCTCTTCCAATCCTTTAGCTCCTTCTCCATACTTTTTACCTTATCAATATACACTCCTATCTCCCTCCTAGTCTTCTCTAGCTCCTCCCATATCCCATTTTTTCCTTCTTTCCCCTCTTCTCCTGTATCTCTCTCCTTTCCACCTTTCTCTTTTCCACTCGGAGACCTCGCCGTCTTCCTGCTCTTTGCGAACAACCACTCCCCC
>NW_018023081.1:2714-8101 GCF_002006095.1 Pseudomyrmex gracilis | reverse complement strand
AATCGTACGGTGTCGAATAATTTGGTGTCGAATAAATCTGTGTCGAATCGAGCGGTGTCGAATCGTACTGTGGTCAATAGAGTATCACCCAAAAATTGTTATTTATGTACCAGAATTAAGAAACAATTTACTGTCAGTTTCAGCAATTACAAATAAAAGTTATGTTGTTAAATTCGGCCAGGGTGGAGCATCTGTAAAACGCGCAGACGGTTCCACAGCGTTAACGGCAACTAAACGCGGGCAGTTATATATTGTTAATCAAAGTGCTAAAAGCGCGATGTGTGCAAGTAGTGAAAATGACAAACTGCTGAGATGGCATCAGAGGTACGGCCATTTAAACATAAACGATTTGAAGAAATCTCGCGTAATGGTTGAAGGCTTAAATCTATGCTCATCCGCGATTGGTAGACTGTGAGGTGTGTAAAAAAAGAATAATATGTCAACAACCATATAAACAATCAGTCAATCGCTGCAGTGAGAAACTTGGTTTGGTCCACTCAGACATATGCGATACTATAAGGACAGAATCTCTCGGAGGTGCAAAATACTTTGCAACGTTCATTGACGACCACACGCGATACGTCGAAACAGTAATGTTACGTCAGAAGTCGGACATTTTCGATGCTTTTTTGAAATATAAACGTCGAGTAGAAAAAATGACTGGTTGTGTAATCAAACAACTTCGCACGGACAACGCAAGAGAGTACTTGTCACACAATTTTACGAAATTCTTGGACGATGAAGGCATAAGTCGCCAACTAAGCGTGGAATATACCCAACAACAAAACGGTTTAGCTGAGCGTGCAAACCGCACACTAGTTGAAATGGCGAGATGCATCATGTTATAGGCAAGTCTCCCACAATCGCTATGGGCCGAAGCTATAAATGCGGCAACATACATACGAAACCGGTGTCCTACAAAAATATTAAATGACAAAACTCCTTTTAAAGTATGGTCAGATAGAAAACCGTATGTCGGATTCATGAGAATTATTGGAAGTAAAGGAATTGTATTAAACAAATGCGGCAAACGAAGTAAGTTCGAACCGAAAGGTGACGAATACATTCTGGTCGGTTATGACAACATTTCAAAAGCTTATCGCCTACAATAAAAACGGAAACGAGGCTCAAAAACAATAATTAAAGCACGAGACGTGAAGTTTGTTGAAGGTACAGAATTGAACAAGAATCAATACAAAGTACAAGCGCTCCAATTATGAAAGTCGACGATATCCTAGAAGAAAAAATTGAAAAGCAAGACAACGAAGCAAACGAAAGTTCCGACGAAGAAATTGATCAAAAACTAATGGAAATAACCGACACGCCTAAAACAAAACACGAAAGATTGAAACGTGGAAGACCAAGAATCGAGAACACCGGAAAAGTCGGACGACCGAGAAAACTTTATCAGACAGTACCCGAAAAATCAACCAATCCAACTACTATTGAAGAAGCAATGGATAGAGAGGATGCGGAATTATGACTGCAAGCAATGAATATTAAGATAGAGACATTACGCAAAAATAATACATGGAAGTTGGTTTCCAGGCCGCGAAATAAGAAAGTTCTAACAAATCGATGGGTATTCAAAACAAAACACAATAAGGATGGTTCAATTAGTAAATACAAAGCATGATTAGTCGCGCGCGGGCACACTCAGAGAAAAGGAATTGATTATGAAGACGTATTTGCTCCTGTCACACGATATGAGACAATACAAACACTATTGGCAGCAGCCGTAGAATGCGAGATACACGTCCATCACATAGACGTAGTATCTGCATACACTCAAGGCGATTTAAAAGACAAAATTTATATGGAACAGCCTGAATATTTTATAAAAGTCGGTGAAGAAGATAACGTGTGCAAACTGTTGAAATCGCTATACGGCCTCAAACAGTCCGGCCGGGAGTGGTACAAGAAATTACATAAATATATTACATCAATAGGAGCGCGTCGCACTGAAGCCGATCCATGCGTCTATGTTTTTGAAAGAAATAAGGATAAATTGATAACGACTATCTATGTTGACGACATTATAGTAGCGTCAAAACGTACAGATATGCTAACCGAAATAAAATCCTCTCTGAAATCGCATTTCAAAGTAACCGACTATAGACCAGTCAGTAACATTCTGAGCATCGACGCAGAAAGAAATGAAGCAACAGGAAATATAAAACTCTCGCGAACAAAGTATATAGAAAATTATTAAGCAGATTCAACATAAAGAATTTGAAGGTCGCCCCGACTCCAATAGAATCTAATACCAAAATTTCCAAACAATTTGGACCAAAAAACGATGAAGAAAGAATTGAAATGCAAAAAAAACCGTACAAAGAGCTCGTTGGAGGACTTATCTATCTCGCAAATGCAACTAGACCCGATATTGCGTTTGCAGCCGCTACACTAAGCAGATTCTGTTCCGATTCCGGAAAAGCATATTGGAACATAGGAAAAAGAGTACTTAGATACTTAAAAGCTACTCTTACATACGCAATAGAATATACAAAGAATAACAAGAAACTAACAGCATACAGATTCCGATTGGGCCGTCGACGACCGGAAGTCATGCACCGGAAACCTTGTGATATTAGCTGGGAAACCAGTCAGCTGGAAGTCCAAGAAACAAAAATCAATCTCTTTATTAACAATGGAAGCCGAATATGTGGCACTGTGTGAAATGTCAAAAGAGATAGTGTTCATGAAAAGACTACTGACTCATATAGGACTAGAAATGTTTGTAGAGACTCCAATTACAGTGTACTGCGATAATCAAAGTGCAACGGAACTAGCCAAAAATGCCGTGCTTTATAAAAGAAGCAAGCACATAGATATAGCATATCATTATACGCGAGATCTAGTCGGAAAAGGCGATATAGAAGTTGTTTATTTAAATACAGAGCTTATGATTGCGGATATTTTTACAAAGACGTTATCAAAAGTTAAACATCAAAAATGTTTATTTATGTTAAACTTAAAGACAATTAAAAAATCTGGTAGTACCTATATGTTTGATTCAAAAATCCATATACACGTCGCAAGTTACATCGATAGGGGGAGTGTTAGCAGATGATCTATGTAAGCGCGTTTAGTTAGTCTTAGTTTGGTCTCGTTTCAGTTCAGGACTCACATAATCACACTACTGTGCTCAAGCGCATATTTCCGTTTCCCTTGTTACGTCCTGGACTCCACGGTTCCCTTCTGTTTGGAATCAGACATAAACTAGCTCTAAGATTTGCGCCTTAGAATTAATTTTTAAATAACAATCCTTGAGCAAAATACAAAGGATCTATTGAAGTAAAATAAACAGACCCGTATCGCAAATTTTTTTATTTAATCACTCTTACCGACTTTCAAAGAAATACCGGTTAATTAGTCAACAAGTAGCCCGGATGTTTGGTTCGCGAATAATTCGCGAATATAAACTTAGATAATTTAGGCGGTCCGCTAATCTCTAGCAAGGAATGTTATGGCATCGAAAATAAACAAGAAGTTGCACGTGCAGATAATAAAGGTTAACAAAAAATTTAAACAAATGTTGAGTGAGTCAGAAAGAATGATTGTCGGTGATTGGTTCTCTCGCCTGATCGGACTACCAAATGAAAGATCGAAATTTTAATCAGTAAAGAGTGGGAGAGTAAAATCTAAAGACGATTGGCAAAAATCAGAAGGGTTAACGCCCCGAGATCATTATATATAAGGCGTTGGAACATCGGAGAGCCAGAGCTCCATAACCAGCATTACGATTAGTAACACAGTTTTATTCCTTTTCGTGCAATTCAACAATTTAACTTAAAGTCAATTCGGTCATACGAAAAGATACTCGCTTTTCCTGTCCGGTCTGAAAATCGACAATCCAAACGATTCTTAATTTGACATCGATCTCAGCACATAAATCCGAGTAAACAGTGCGACTCGTGACAACTCCCATCGGAGGAGACGACCAATTCATCCCCCCTGATTTCAGCTGACAGACTCCTGACTTTTGGGCGAAGCGAACCAATCACTCATCTCGACATTCTACCGTAAACAATAAGTAGTGAGTACTTACTAATGCAATAGTTTTGCAAAACAAATCTAAGGTTCCTGCGCACACAGTAAAACCTTCTTCGAGACGGTTGATATTTGGAAGAAAAGGATTAAATTCGACAATTCAATTAATAACTGCTTTATTTAGTAAGTCCTTCTCCTCGACATCCTAGCCGGACTAGCGTTTCGCGGTGTCAAACCGTTCGGAACTGCTGCCGGTTCCTTTTCCGTCAAACTAGCTACCCACGATCTTGCGAATCGTTCAAGGCCGCTGATGACTTCCCATTTCTGTCAGATTAGCGACTCACGCCCTTGCTTGTCGTTCCGAGCCGCTGCTGACTTCTGATCCTGTCAGAATAGCGACTCACGATCTGGCTTGTCGTTCCGAGCCGCTGCTGACTTCTGATTCTGTCAGGCTAGCGACTCACGACGTCAGTTGTTCTGAACCGCTGCCGATTTCCAATCACCACTGTCAAATTTCGAGCAGTAGCAAATCATATGTAGTTGTCATATCGCTCCGAAAATCAACCGTGATTCTAACAACGCGATATCCGAAACCGAACTTTGCCGCGAGAACCGCTGTCCGTTGAGCGAGCGAACCGAAGCGTACGAAACCCCGTCTATCCGGCAATAGCCTAAATAATGACGGTACTCATTTACATAAGGATTTAAAATATTGAAAATAACTAACAGTGATGTTAATAACGAACTCCCAGGATCAAAAACAATAATAATGCCAATGTGTATTCAAATTTACACTGAACTTCATCACACGTCCAATTAGTTAATTCAACTTGCGCAAGAATATTTTTTGGATAAATCTAAATGTTAATACTTTGAATAAAAATGATTTATATGTTTATAAGAATAAAATTGGCTTCAACTAATTAAATGAACTTTTGAACATCTATCCTGAAAATTCATTTCTGTAATCTCATTACGTGATCACCAGGTTTTGTCCCAGGTAAATTAGATTTGTTTCTAAGACTTAAAAGAGAACCGACGAGTGAGAAGACGTTAGACAAGTAATATCGGCAAGTCCGTTGACTTGACTACGTCGTTGAATAGTCTCGCTCGACTCGCATGCTTGCCTTATCTCATTAAGTCAGTGTGCCGAGATATAATACACAAAAGTGTCGTGTGTCAAGTTGCATTCCTCCGTTAGGACCCGATCGTAACCGTAGGTCAGGACGTAACACCCTTTTTTTCTTTCTTTTTAGCTAGTGAGTCAGTCGTTATCACGCTTCCCTACGGAACGCCGCCGTTCACTCGATGTACCCCTGTTTGTACTAACCGTTACAATAAATAATCCATATATATATATATATATATATATATATATATATAGTGAGCTACAC
>NW_018023081.1:0-1329 GCF_002006095.1 Pseudomyrmex gracilis | reverse complement strand
CGAATCGTACGGTGTCGAATAATTTGGTGTCGAATAAATCTGTGTCGAATCGAGCGGTGTCGAATCGTACTGTGGTCAATAGAGTATCACCCGTCACTCGGAGACATTGAAGATTTTGGAGCGGTCGATGATGATCAATTGCAAAATAATAATTTAACACTTTCCGTACCACGTGTACTATCAATAGTACACGCAAATATATAAATATATAAATATAAATATTTATATAAATCACAACTGTTTACTACATTAACCACGGATAATATTCGATGTGATATTTATTCCATACAAAGATTTGATAAAATATATTTTGATATACGTACTATTTTTTTATCGTTACAATTCTACTTTTCTTACAAACTTCTCACTCGCGCACAATCACTTACAACTTGATTTGTCATACGCGATCTGTCATCGAATTGACATCTAGCACAAACGTTGCCAGCTAGCATAAACGTGAACGAAGAAACATACCCGTCACTGTAACAACCAATCAGCATCGCGGAAAAGAGGTAACAATCAAGATCGAGAAAATCGATTTTAATTGTTGGCACACGCTTTTTTTTATTTAGACTAGCACAACACAGGCGCGCGCTACGCGCGCGCTATGATTAATGGAGATACATATAATTTGCAAAATACTTAATAAAAAATATTTAAAAGGAAAGATTTTACAAAATTATTTGTGTGTACCAGAAATTTTTCCATTGTTATACATATATTATTTTACATTTTACATTTTACATTTTACATTTTACATTTTTCTTGAGAATAGAGCCTTCTGTGAATGAAGATTTTGTTGTGGAGCTTTAATTAGCATGACGTGCTTTTTCTTAGAATTTCATAGCACACAAATTTCTATTATATATTGTAGATTATGGTTAGATATCTTGGAAGAAACTTGTGTTAAAGTATCTTTTCATATACGCAGCATGGTGCGATAGCAAAACGTTAGGATGCGATCCTATGCAGTGTTATTTTTCGCGTAACGCGTAACACGTAACCAACCAGAGAGATTGTAATCTCTCGTAATTTTTCTGATTGGTTACGCGTTACACGTTACGCGAAAAATAACAGTGAATGAGATCGCACCCTTAAGAGCCGTCTACAATGAAGAGTTTTAAGAGAATGCTGAACCGCTGGCAAAAGTCCGCTCAGCTGCTACTCAANCGCTACGCTATCGGGTAGGTGGCGCCATCTCTCAGGACCAAGTCAAACTAAAACAAGGATAGATAACATGAGAGAAACAAGGATAGACATATGTTTCTCTCTGACGCTTCTGCTAAAATTGTACTAATCGTATTTGGAATTTTTCTTGTCTCACAAGGC
>NW_018023080.1:0-15353 GCF_002006095.1 Pseudomyrmex gracilis | reverse complement strand
GAATTAGAAACCAATTTGTTTACGTACCGTGGCGACGTCTCACACGCAAACCGATTACAATTCTTATCGCCACAGCCCGACTCCTGTCCTCCATCCGGGAAGTCTCAGCATCTCGGTTTCTTAAAGCTACGATTATTATGATTCTCAGAACGAAAAGATCGTTCTCATGTTGCAAAAAAAAGGGGACGTGAAGTCCAGGACGTAACACTACCAAGTGTTCAGAATCTGGCATTTCTGTTTCTGGGATCTTCTGTCGCTCCCGGGAGTGGCTTTGTGTACTGCCTGTGATCGAAATCGGGTGTGAGACACAACTCTGTCGCTTCATAACCTTTCGACTGCCTCTCGGCCGGATGGCGGGCTTCCGTCCTCCCCGGCGTATGAAGAAATAGGCAGTGATTTACGCCCGTTTCTCATGGATAAGTCTTCTTCCTCGAGACCGAGGACGACCTCTCCGTCCTCGGACACCAAAATGGACATCTCATCTGCTGTAAATCTGAAAAGACCTCACCCGTCTACGGATGAAGAAACCTCGCGCAATGGACACTCTGCGATGACAAAGAACAGGAAAGGTTAAAAAAACCGGTCCCTGAGGCGTCGTGCTTCCTGCCAGATCCCGATAACCTCGTTGTAAGAGACGGGAAAGAAGGTAAGGACACCCTTCCCGCTTAGCCCATTGAGTCGTCGGTTGAAGTTGAGGAGGTTCTTGACCGCCCATCGGCATCAGTACCTCGCCCGAAGGTAAAAGAGATAAACTCTATTACAGTAAGAGAAAACCTGCCTCAAAAGTACGGAGCTTATACTCAGGCTCCCTACATAGTCTATTTTTGCATGCAGACGGCTTCTGTGCAAAAAAAGAAAAACGTTTCACTGATTACTATCCAAGAAACTTACTGCAGCTAACCTCAAGTTCACAAGTGTTCGTAGATACTCCCGGAACACGTGGATAGTGACCTTTTCATCAAAAGCAGCAGCTAACGCCTCTCTGACAAATCTTTTGGCAAAGAAAGCCGGGTTGAATGCTTACATTCCTGGCTATAAGTT
Organism: Pseudomyrmex gracilis; assembly: GCF_002006095.1. NCBI lineage: Eukaryota > Metazoa > Arthropoda > Insecta > Hymenoptera > Formicidae > Pseudomyrmex > Pseudomyrmex gracilis. The sequence goes on along the minus strand of NW_018023080.1, from coordinate 14,312 downwards.
CAGTAGGAAAATTATCGTGAAAGATACTCCTCTGGATATGCCCTTGAGCGAACTAAAGGACATCATACTATAGAAGATGAAAATTCTAATGTAATGTTGTTGAAACTGTTCCGGTTGAGAAGACGAGACAGGTCCACAAGGGAGTAGGTGGACTCGGAATCTGTGTGCCTGGAAATAGCAGGTGAAAAGATGCCAGAAATCCTGAAGATTCTTCATACAGTAAACCCAGTTCAACTCTACGTTCCGTCGGTCCGAATGTGTTTCAACTGCGGACGTTTTGGCCATCTCAGCAAATTCTGTGAAGGCGACCTCCGATGTCTGACTTGTTCAGGCAATCACAAAAGCAATAAAGATAGCTCTTGCCCTAACCCTAAGGCATGTGTCAACTGTAAGGGGGCGCATGCAACCTTGGACCGGGCTTGTCCTATGTACAAACGTCAAATAGAAATTTCCAAGATCATGGCTTTTGACAACCTTCCATTTTTTGAAGCCCGAGCAGCAGTTCTCCGTAATGAGGGAAGTGGCAACGTTCCGATTCCATTGAAGACCTTGAAAAATTCCCCCCCTCCCCCTCCCTAGTCGGGGAGGAATCACAATGGTGAACTCACCGGTGGCCACCGGCTCTACCAGCTCTCAAGGATGGATGTGGCCGCCTGGATCCCGATTCTATGGAGAGGAGGTCAAAGAACAAATACTTCGACTGGTGGACCAAATATTGAAATCAGACAATGTAGACACTTTACTTAAGAGATTAGGTAATACCCTTAACCTTCATTCCAAGTTAGATAAATCTACAGACTAAATTTTGATACAGATCAGTAATTTTTCACTAGCTGCTCAGTTACTATATACAATGCTTAATTATGAAGATAAGAAGCTTAAGTGCGATCCCTTCGGCCTGGTACATTGGAATGCGAAGTCTGTTTTACCTAGGTTTGCTGTGAACTTGCTCACCACTGTAGATATTATAATTTTGTTCTTATTTCAGAAACATGGCTTACTCCTGCAAACTTATTCATTATAAAGGGCTTCGACACGGTAAGGGAGGATAGAACCGACCGTCCCGGCGGGGGAGTCCTGGTGTTAGTAAACCAATCTATTGAGTATCAGCGGATCCCCGATGTGTATAACTGTGCAGGTAAAGTTGAGGCTTGCGCGGTGGAGGTGTTTGTGCGGAACGAACCGTTGGTTTTGGTGGCGTGCTACGGCCCTCTAACTCGGGGGTCGTGTCTGTTGACGAATGGCGTAGTTTTTTTTCGTAGTTTGGTACGAGAAAAGTGCTTTTCGGCGGGGACTTCAACGCCCATCATAGGAACTGGGGATCCCCGCGTTCGTGTCCCGTGGGAGAAAACCTGTGGGATGCGCACCAAGACTCAGACTTAGTTTTGTTGAACGATGGTTCTCCGACCTATTTTAGCGATTCCTACCGATCTTTTTCCGCCTTAGATCTGACTTTTGTTCATAGTTCTGTGGCCCCTCGCTTGTCATGGAAGGTGTGTGACGATTCGTGGGGCAGCACCACTTTTCGGTCTTGATATCTTCTGGGTTGCATCCCGACACCTCGTTACCGGTGAGACGCAATGTCAGGTTGTATTCCGTCCAAACAGACTGGAAGACCTTTCAAGATTCCGTGGATGCTGGTGTCAAATCCATGTCGTCTGCGGTAGAAAATGTCGAGGTTTACTATAATATTTTCGTGGCTTTGGTGACGGATGCTTTGACGACCGCGACCCCTGGCAAGTTTCGACCCCGGGGGTTTCATTCCCCCATTCGCCGCCCACCTTGTTTGTGGTGGTTGCCGGAGTGCGACAAATATCTCCGTCTGCGCAAGGCAGCTCTGGCACGCTTTCGGCTTTCAGGCTCTTTTGAGGATTTTCTTCATTACAAACGACAAGTTGCACAAACTAAGGTTTTGCGGGAAGCTAAACCGATCAGCTTTCGTAAGTTTTGTTCAGGTCTTCGTAAAGACTCCAACCCCTCTCATATCTGGAATGTAATGAAACGCTTTGAATACAGATGGAATCGTACCGAAACAGACAAAGCATACACCGAAGACAAAGTTGATCGTGTTAAGTCTGAAGTGGACTTTCTTTGTTCACCATGGGTGCCGACACCCCACCCTTCCTTCGACTATGACTGTGCAGACGATTTCCTCGACGAGCCTTTCTCACCGGAGGAGCTTGACTTAGCCCTGGATGGTGTCAATATGTTGCGCTTTGATTAACTTATATGAGAGATGACACGAGATCGTTTTCCTTTATTACAACTGTGTTTATTGCAATGAATAAAAATAGGAACAAAAAGAAAAAGGCGCCTGCAACATTTACAAAATAAAATACTGATGTTGCATGGCACAAGGAACGCAATTACACATACAAATACACAATGTCAGTTCTAATATGTCTTATACATTAAATTTTACATACCCTTTTCGTTTTATCTTAAACTTACTTTTCCTTAACTTAAACTGACGAATGATTGACAATATTTCTCAGGAAAAAGAATAACGGACACACTCTCCTATATTTTTCAAAGCAGGGAGAGAGAGTAGTCGCCAAGCTAGCAGCTTCCTGCGCATGTCATACATTATCCACACGCTACGCACCAAACAGGGCGCGTTCATACTTGTAGCTTACACCTAATCTTTTGAACTTAATATATATACTTTGAACATACATACACGTAAAGTAATTAATTATCAACACTCCTCCTTAATTACTTTACATCGCATTTGTTTAAACGCCGTACACGTCAACGGTTTCGTTAAGATATCAGCCAACTGTTCAGTACTCTTAACATGCTTTAACTTAACAGTAGTTCCTAAATGTTCTTGAATAAATTTTCGCGGAATGTCAATATGTTTTTTTCCTTTTGTGATTTTCCCTTCATCAGTATTTTGTAACATACAAATAGCGGATTTGTTGTCAACGCACAAGGTTGTAGGTTCACTTAAGTTTACAAAACCCAACTCATTTCCTAATCGTCTTATCCAGCAGATATCATCTATAGAAGATACTGCTGCTCGATATTCAGCTTCAGCTGTAGAGTTTGCTACATGGCGTTGCTTTTGCGTGTACCACACAATAGGACCTCCTTTTAAAATAAGCACTCCACTTGTTGACTGTCCAGTCATTGAGTCTCCTCCATAATCAGAATCCGTATAAGCTATGAGTTTTTCGTCTCCGTTGAAAAAATATTCCAAAACCTATTGTACCTCTCAAATATTGAAAAACACGTTTCACCATTTTCCAATGACTAATCATTGGTTTATTCATTTGCCGACTAAGATAATTTACTGTGAAGCTAATATCTGGACGAGTTATTGTAGCTAAATAGAGTAAGCTACCTATGGCTTCACGATAACGGTTTACCTTGTTGAGAGGTTTATCATTTACTAGTTTTTCTTCATCAGTGATCATACCACGTTCTATTGGAGTAGACACAGGATTAGAATCTTCCAATTCAAAACGTTTAAGAATCTTTTCAGTATACTGAACTTGATTTACAAAAATGCCATTCAATCTTCTATATTCATGCCTAAATATGACAAACAATCACTTACTGCAACGTCAAACGTAATTTCAAACTTTTGATTCACCTTTTCTAAAATTTCAATCATATTTGACTTACTATTCCCTACAATCATACCATCATCAACAAACAAAATTATAATAATACTTCTATCCTTATTATAATAAACACACGGATCATCATCAGTACTTTCAAATCCTAGAATCTTTAAATACGCTGAAAATTTTTTATTCCAATTCTTAGGTGACTGCTTCAAACCATATAGGCTTTTAATCAATTTACAGACCCGTCCTGAATTATCATCAAATCCTTCCGGTTGATACATATATATACTTTCTTCCAGCTTATTGTGTAAGAAGGCTGTTTTTACATCGAAAGTCATTAATTTTATTTTACTAGTAGCAGCGAGACTCAACAAAAGTCGAATAGATGCATGCCTAGCAACAGGACTAAAAGTTTCAAAATAATTTATGCCCTTTTCTTGTTCAAAACCTCGTGCTATCAACCTAGCCTTTAACATACCATTGGACTTTTGACATAACACCCAGCGACAAGATAATGGCTTTATATCTTTTGGTGGTTTAACTAATTTCCATGTATTCATCTCAACTAGAGATTTATATTCATCACATATTGCTTTATACCAATTTTTATCTTTTAAAGCTTCAGATATAGGAATATCTTCTACTTCCCTTATCATTGCAAAATTGGCTGTCCTCTTTCCACTTATCCAGTCTGTTACATAATCTGCAAATCTTCTAGGCTTTCTTAAATCACGCCGGTCCCGTAAATTTACACCTTCAGCTTGGTTCTTAATCCGAACTTTAATGTTTTTAGGTGTTTCAGAGCTTTGATTTCCTTCAGTATCCGACTCAATTGATTCATACTCTGAATCCACTTGCTCATTTCCAAGAATTTCGATTTTACTTTCATCTTCAGTCAAAGATAGTTGTAGTTCAGTACAACTTTTATTCAATTGAAATTTTTCATCAAAAATTACATTTCCCGAGCTGATCACATCCTTTTTCTCACTTACGTAGACTCTATAACTCGGTGAATCACAGTCATAACACGAAAATACCCTTCAACGACTTCTTTCCTAATTTTGTTCGCTTATGACCAGGTAGCAAAACAAAACAGTCACATCCAAAAGTTCTTAGTTTACTAATGTCTATCGTACGTCCGAACCACAATTCAGATGGTGTCTTTCCTTTTTGCGAGCTTGTACCCGTTTGATTGATTGTAAAAACTGCATAATTAATTGCTTCTGCCCATAGATTTTCATCTAAATCTTTGGCCTGTATTGCAGTCCTAGCTGCCTCGACAATTGTACACATTTCTCGTTCAATTCTACCATTTTGTTCTGGCGTATACGCATTAGACTTACTGTGAAAAACTCCTAAACTATCTAATAGTTTCTTAGTATCTAAGTTTTTAATTTCCGTACCGTTGTCAGATCTTAAACTTTTAACCTTCCTATCAAATTGATTTTCAACCATTTTTAGAAACAAATCAAGCTTAGTGATTGTCTCATCTTTTGTTTTAAGAAAGTAAACTGTTCTATAATGTGTAAAGTCATCTTTAAGTAACAAGAAGTACTTAGCTCCTCCTAAAGATCTAATATCTATTTCACCCAAATCTACATGTATAAGATCTAAGGGTTGTGAGGCTACTTTGGTATTTCTGGGATGAGACACTCTATGTTGTTTTCCATACGCACATCCATGACAAACATAACCATTCCAATCATCAACGTATTTAATACCTTGTTTATCCAATATGTTTTTAACATACCTAACATTTTGATGCGCCATTCGTTCACGCCACTGCCTAATAGAGACGTTCGCTAAACAACTTCCTATACAATTTGACTTAGTTTCCTGACCACCAGATCTGTCTACACGGAACATCATTCTAAATAGATTTCTATCTCTACTTGCTATCGCTACAATCTCACTCTGGTCTTTGGTCATAAATATAGAATTTTTGGAATCAGCAGTCTGAGTATAGCCCTTGTCTAATATTTTAGTGACTGAAAACAAATTGAAAGGCATTTTTGGTGTGTGCAGTACATCTTTCAACTCTATTTTATACCATTCTTTACCATTAAACGCTTCTAACTTGACACTACCTACACCAATACCTTCAATCTGCGTTGCATCACCAATGACAAGCATTATAGGTTTTTTTAGTTTAACATAATCACTCATCCATTCTGCGTGAGAAGTCATATGCTGTGTCGCAGCACAGTCTTGATACCATAACTCACCACAATCTTGCTTCGAACTTATATAATCTACATTTACAGTTGACAATCCGATTGTTATAAACGCTCGTCGATCACTTTTACTATCACTTGAATCATTTTTATCCAACTGTTCATTCTTTTCTTTACTCCAACAATCTTTCGCAAAATGACCCCTTTTTTTACATATATTACAACCATAGTTTTTCTTACAATACTCTAAATACTTTGCACATGGCTTGCCTTTACAATTTTTCTTTATATGGCCTACCTTCCCACACTTATGACACTCTACCTTCTGACTTATTATCCTACTATCTTTACCTGTCTGCTTTGATACTAAGGCATTTTGGTAACTTAGATTAGCACCTACATTTTCATTTAACCTGTCTTCTTCTAAACGTAAGAGTTCAAACAATTTACTCAAGTTTTTATCCCCACTATTGATACAGTCCCAAGAAATTCAAAAATGATATAATTTTTGAGGCAACATATTTAAAATTCTAGACACAATCCAACTTTCTTTAATTTCTTCTCCTTCAGCAGTTAACTTATCAGAATATTGTTGGACTTGCATACAATTTTCAATGACAGATTTACTTTCATCATATTTGTAACTAAAAAACAATCTTTGTAAACTTTCAATAGTTACATCTGACTTTTTTCCATATAACGTTTCTAATTTTTCGAGCATCAAACTCGCAGTTGTTACAGTTACAACTTTTCTTAGCTATATCACCACTTACATTTAACCCTATTAGCGTTTGAGCTTCGATGTCCTTCTTCAACCAAACTTTGACTGTTGCATCCGTTTCTTCTCCGTGAGGTCTAGTCTCACCACCAGTTGCAACTTAAAATAAATCCTTCACCTTTAAGGTTAGATTCAACTTGAATCTCCATGACTCATAGTTTACTCTGCCTTGACCATCTTCAGCAAGATTCTCCAATTGTGATTTCACTGTATCCATGTTTCAATTTTATCTCTTATCTTTTATTTTCCGCGACAACTTATTCTTCTGGCAGGATTCGCATTTCGAAATATAATTCTTCACGTCGCTTGTCAGCTTAGGCCAGTCGTACCTCATTCTTATTCTTTTTACTGTACGTGCTATTCCTTGGTGTGCGCCCACCGGTGAATCATGATACTCGTATAGTATCTGTCTCTTTTCCTCTTCGGTTAGCTTTTGCCTCTCGCTCTTCTCTTCTCTTGTTTTCTCGCTCTCCTTTGCTTCGCACGTACATGCCTCCGCGGGAGCTCTACTCAGCGCGTCCGCGTTGGTATTCGCCTTCCCTTTCTTATGCATGATCTCGTAGTCATACTCCTCCAATTTCAAACGCCATCGCACGAGCCGCGATCCGGGGTCCTTTATGTTAAAAAGCCACACCAGTGCCTTATGATCGGTGACAATCTTGAACTTCGTTCCGTATAAATAAGGCCTGAAATGCTTTACTGCCCACACAATTGCGAGTAACTCCTTCTCTGTCGTGCTGTAGTTTCGCTCAGCTTTGTTCAGTACTCGGCTCGCGTATGCAACCGGCCGATCCTGACCTACCGCACCTTGCGATAGCACCGAGCCGACCGCGTAACCCGAAGCGTCGGTTGTCACCAGCGTTGCCGTGGAAGAGGTACGACTCGTACCTCTCTATCTCTCTACTGCGTGACGTCACGTGTGGCAAGTTCCACGGCAACGTTGGTTGTCACGATAAACTCCTTGTCGAAGTCCGGATATGCGAGCAACGGAGCGCTAACTAACTTTTATTTCAAATTTTCGAACGCTTGCTGTTGCTCGTGCCCCCACTCGTACGCTACTTCTTTCTGCAACAGTCGTGTCAACGGCTTTGCTATTTTTGAGAACTGGTCGATAAATTTTCTGTAGTATCCTGCCAGACCAATAAACGCCTGTATATCTTTCGCCTTTTTCGGAACCGGAAACCCTTTGACCGCCTCTATTTTCGACGGATCCGGCGATATACCCTTCTCGGTGATCACGTGCCCTAAATAGGTGACCTCTTTGCGAAAAAACTCGCACTTATCCGGCTGCAACTTTAAATTATACTTCCGCAACCTGTCCAAAACCTCTCGTAGCCGCTTGCTGTGCTCTTGCAAGCTCGCACCGTGTATCACGATGTCGTCGAGATATACGAAACACTTTATACCCCGTAGTCTCATCAGGACCGAGTTCATCAACCTTTGAAACGTCGCCGGCGCATTTTTCAATCCAAAAGGCATTCTGTTATATTTGTAGTGACCATGCGGCGTGAAAAACGCCGTCTTTCCTCTGTCTTCTTTGTCCATTGGTATCTGATGATACCCGGACGCCAAATCTAACGTTGAGAAATACTTCGCATTCCCAAGTTGTCCAATATTTCTGCAATATTTGGCAGTGGAAAAGAATCGCCTATTGTCGCTTCATTTAGTCGTCAAAAATGTACGACTATTCTTAATTTTCTCACGCCGGACGCGTCCATCTTTTTTGGAACCACTAGTAAAGGTGCGTTCCACTGACTTTCACTATCGCGTATTATTCCGCTTTCTAACATTTCTCCAATTTGTTTTTCTACCTCTTGCTTATGCTTCTGCGGCAAGCTATATAGCTTAACGCTTATCGGAGTGGTGTCAACTCTCACAGGTATTTTATGCTTCACCGCGCTTGTTTTAGATAACGGCTCCCCTGCAAGATGGAATATATCTTGATACTCCTCGCATACCTCGTACAATGTTTCTGTCTCTTCTTTATTTAAATGGTTCACTCGCAGTGCCTCTTTTACTCTTTCGCGGCGTGTTGACCTCTCTGTTTTTATGCTTACGTTTGCTATTTCGCTACTTGTCTCACTCTCTTTTTCTAGAGCTTCCAATTTAACACGCAAAGTGCCTATTGTTACCGCTTTTTCCGTAGTATTTACTATACTCACGGGGCAAAAATTTCCTTTCGGTTTTACCAGACAGCTTCCTATGAAAACTTTTGGCTGCGTTTCTTCTCCTTGTACTATTCCGATCTGATTGCTATCAGTTACAGCTTGCACGATTGTTTCGCTACGAGGTTGCAATTTTACATTTTTATATGGGCGCAACTGCAATGTGTTTTTTCCCAGCGAGAGTTTTCCCGCTTTGTAATCTGGCTTGGCATTGTGCTTTTTTATAAAGTCATTTCCTAAAATGCCCTGATAGCTAACCAGGAAATCGTCTCTCACAACGTAAACCGGATGCTTAATATTTTTGTCTTTTAGCCGTATGGTTGCTGTGATTTTCCCTATGACGCTTGCTTGATGCCCTGTAACGCCTGTCAGTTTCATGCTCGTCTTCTCGGCTGGCATTTTCTCTTTTAAATATTTCTTTTTGATCAATGACACTGTAGCTCCAGTGTCATATAGCAATTCCACTTTGCCTTTCTTTGCTTCTCATCGGTACAGTGACTAAGTCCAAAACCGCTTGCGCAGCATTTAGCTCGGCTACCTGTAGCTCTGCTACCGACACGGATTTTTTCTTTTCTTTTCCGTTGTCCTCTTCGTCACTTGATGACCCGCTATTGTCACTTCGGCTTTTCTTTTTCTTGTCTTTTGCCGCACATATGGCTTTTACAGCTCCTTTTTTATTTTTCCTGCCTTTCAGTGACCAGCAATTTTCCTTGCTATGCCCTGCTTTCTTGCAATAACTACACTGCTTATCCACAGCGTTTACTTTGCCACTGCTCGGTTTAGGCAATGCCATTCTGTTTGATCGGCACTCTCTTCCGTAATGTCCGATCTTTCCGCATTTGTAGCACGCATTTTTTTCATAATTTTTTCCCATCTTTTGTTTTACTGCAAAATTTCCACCGTGGCTGCTTTGTGGCACCGCCACCTTCTCCTCAGAGCTTGCTGCGTTTATTGCCTCTTGCAACGTTCCATAGTTTCGTGACCTTATTATTAACCTGACGTCACTCCTTAAACCTATTTGGAACTGTTGCAGCGCTTGCCCTTTAATAGTATTCATAATAGTACGTTTCTCTTCTATGGTGTGCCCTTTGCCTTCCACCATAGATTCGTACAACTTCATGGCCGTTTGATTTACTCTTTGACCGTATACCTGTGCGTTTTCATTACTCTTTTGTCGCAATGTGTTAAATTCTATTTGTAGCTGTGTAGTGCTTTGCTTTGCAGAATACGTAGCTTCTATTTCTGCCTTTAATTGCCCAAAATCGCGAATGTCCTTTGTTTCAAAATCAATCAACGCTTGCCCTCTCAGCTTGGTTCGCAATACTGCTTGCAAAAGAGCGGGTTCCTCCGCAGGGTTGACCATTCCCTCTGCGTACTCGCATGCATTCAAAAATTCTCGAACTTGCTCGGGTGATTTTCCAGTAAACGTCGGTATCATTCCGACCACGTCTTTTAATTTTAGACTACCATTATACAACACGACGCGATTTCTTACGTCGTCAGCTGTTCTTCCGTACGTTACGTCTAGCTGTTCGCTCGGACGTCTGTACACGTGTCGCGTCATCGACACACCCGTCCCGCGCCCGTGTGTCTCGCGGAGTTCCGTCACCCGCCGGTCCACCGCGTCTATTCGCGAACTTATCATTTCTAATGACCGCACTATCTGCTGTAGCATTGCGTCAGCTGGGTTGTAACCTTGCCCACTTGTTCCCGCGGCCCCGCGCCCCGCGGTGCCGCCCGCAGTCAACTCGTTTCGCATTCGGGAAATTTCGCGTTCCACTTCTTCGCGAGCCCGGTTTATATTTTGTTCGTCAAATTCCTGTTCCATACTTTCGTTATTCATTTCGGCCCGCTGTCTTGTGTAAAACAACTCGCTCTCGTATGAAATTAAAGAAGACTTCTGAGTACCACTGCTCGGGGTTCCACTGTTCTCAACTCTACCGCGATTTATTACATTTTGTAAATGACCGGCTATACTACCGTCTAAATCGAACGGAAATTCTCTTTCTACAATCACATTCGGATTCAAATTCCTATCCTGCCTATTTATTTTTGCTTCTTGATAAAGCGCCGCCGGTGCGGTTCTCGGTTCCCGTTCCGGTATTAGACTTCGTAACAATCGCGCTACTCGCTCGGATTGTACGCCGCGTTGTTGCAAACGCCAGTTACCGAACATATACTTTCGCTCGCTTTTACAAAATTCATTCGACTTACAGTAGTTGACCTAATTCCGCTTACGAGAGTCGTATCTGTGTGGTGTTGCTGACTCAGCTTTCGTCGCGCCGCCGCTGCCGCTGCCTCGCTTGCGTTGACTGCCTTGTCACCTTTGCTGCTTTTTCGGCTGTCCTTAGCTGGTTCCTCGGTGCCCTTCCTGGCCCTTCCGTCACAGCTGCTTGTCTGCTTGTCGCTTGCTGCTTCCGGAGTTTCCCGGCGGTAGATTTTGTTTTCCGTTCTGCTACTGCAGTCCGGCCGCTTCCTTATCTCTGCCTTGTGTCACTGCCCGTCGCTTGGCTTGCGTTAGGTCAGTGTTGCCGTGTAACTCGAGACTGTGAGTTCGCGGTGTCTTTCTTTCTCTTTCGAACCCGTAGTTCACAAGACACTCTTTTAATGACTGCTTTTTTTTTGTTTTAGGAGCAGTATTCCAGATCGGGGTTACATATATTTTATATTAGCTTTTATATCTTTTTAAAAATACACCCCTATTTTAAACTTGAACTCTACCGTTCTCGTTCTTTTTTGTTTTTCCTTTCTCACCCAGTGTCTTTTTCCTTGATCCAACCGGAATCTCTTGCAGATTCCCGTCCTTGACACGCGGAATGAGAGATCCCACCGCTGCCATCAAAATTTGTTGGATGTCGAGGAAGGTCGGATGGTAAAGATGAAGTTCTAAGCACGAACTTGTATTCTTATCTTTATTGCTCCGATTACAACGTTCCTTTTGTTTCTTACACGGCTGTTCCTCACTGTGGTAAACTCTCCGGCTTGCGGAGCCACACAGTGAGCTAGCAGTCTAATCACAGTCTCCCCCTGCTTCATCCACGCGATCGATTTATAGTAATCGATCGCGCTGATTCAGCAGGCCCACCGGTCCTAGCAACGGCCGTGCTAGTTACCGGTGCCGGTGTCGACACATGCTGCGTTGCACTTCNGGACAATGCGGCGATGTGTCGCACCCTGTGGCAACCAGCAGTTCTTCCTAGAACTGCTGCCTTCCTGCAACTTAACTAGGTCATTGAGCAATGACAGTGATGTCTCATCACATTGCTCAATGGTCTCATCTCATTTAACTTTTAACACAAAAATTGGCGCACAATATTTGCTTGAGTGACAACCAATCATTACTTTGGCCCCAAAAACCACGTGACCATGTTCCCCGCTCTCCTGAAGCGGCTTCACCCCTCGCAGTTAATGCTCCGTCTCCTTCTTCTTCTTCTTCTTCTTCTTTGTTTCTATGGCGCACGCCCCTGTACGTAAGGAGCAAAAGCCAGTCTGAGACAGATTGATTGAAAACGCGATACTAGGAAATTTTATTTCAGGTGCTACATTACTAGGGAAAGGGTAAAAGGAGCAGGTGTAATAAAGATGTGGAGTGGTTATAAATTCTGTAGGAAAGAATTATATATTGATGTTGGTAGAGTTGACAAACGACAGGAGGGCATACATGGCGCGAAAGCATTTGGAAAAGGCAACCTTCTCTACACGGTAGGGAGGGCCGAAGCCGTTATGATATAGGTCAATTATTAGCTTATCAGATTGAGCTGTGTACTTAGGACATTGAAAGAAAACATGGTTTATGTCTTGTGTTGGATGACCACATGGGCACTCCGAGGAGGCCACAATGCCTTTTTGCTTTAAGTGTGAATTGACTGCCGTATGATGTGAGCGCACTCTAGACACAAGTGTGACTAAAGGACGGGGTAGCATTTTCTTTTTTTTAACTTTGTTAAACCATGGCTTACCCAAGGGTACACGCTTTCTCTGAAAGTACGCGATTCCCTTGACAGTTGCTTCTTCTAGTAGATGTCTCCTGGCCCTATCCAACACATCCAACCGAAGGGTGGGGAACAGCGAGGAGACATCCAGTTCACTTTCTGGGTGAGGTTCAGCGAGGGTCAGAAAGAGTTTAGCGTATTTATCCGCCTTTTCGTTGCCACTTACGCTGCAGTGTCCGGGGACCCACATCAAAACTACCGACACGCCAGTACTACTTAGTTCCAGCACTAACTCTTTTATACGGTATATCAGCGGGGAGTGTACTCCTTTTGGATCTGTTGACCCAGAGCAAGAAATCACGCTCAACGAGTCAGAGGCTATAACGACCTTTGCAAAGCCAAAATCTCTTAGGTACTCCAAGGCACAGATAATGCCATGGGCTTCCGCGTCAAAGATGATAGAATTAGTACTTACTCGTTCGTAGTAAATAAGTTCAGGATCTTCAGAGACCACAGCGAAACCAACCGCTGGTGATGTCTTGTCCGAGCCCGGGGAACGGGACCCGTCGGTGAAAAATACCTTAGAGATGCCACGGTCTCTGAGGAAATCACTAAGATAACGTTGTGGGTCTTCAGCTTGGCGTGCGAGGAACCCCGTGTCGGTATCCACCTCACACTTAAAGAACCTAACATGAAACGGGAGGGCGAGACTCCCCGGGAGTGAGAATCTTTTAACGTCTTTAAGGAGGTGTTGAAGATCTTGGTACACAGAGAAGAGACCGAACTCGTTTCCTGCACAGATAGGTTCTTAAGTCGCACAGGAGTCACCGAGTAGTCGTCCCAACGGGTGGCTGGACCTTGCATAGACTCTGCACACATACTTTCTAACAAGATACCTGTGTCTACACCGTAAGGGTTGTTCGCCTACGATGTTGAGTAATACGTTGGTTGAAGTTGTGTGCATGAGGCCACAAACAACCCTGGCACAGGCATACTGTAGACGGTCCAACACGACGCTTTCACGTAACTCAAGTGGGAAAGTTACCTGGCAACCCCACTCTAAGACGGAGCGTACCAGGCAGTCAACAGGACGGCAGGGTGGGACCCCCACTTGATCCCTGCTAGAACTTTAAGGATGTTAATGCGAGGAAGGACTCTTTTTTTTGTTTCGGCAACATGTTTTTTCCACGAGAGAGAGTAATCATGTGAACTCCGAGGAACCTTACCGTCCACTCTATGCATGGTGTAATAAGAAAGGTGACCCATTCCGACTGATGCGCGGTAGACTGAAGGTAGTGGGAATCTGTCAGCCAATCAAGTTTTGAGCTCATTTGCACATACACATATGCACCATGAACATATATGTAGAGTAACTATATGTGTCTATGGTCGTTCTCTANAACAAGATCATTGTTAGTTTTGTCGTTTCTAATATAAATTCTTACGAGATGCCAACGTGTTATGTTCAAAATTGTAAATCGCGGACTGGCCATGGAAAAGGCCAGTCCGCGATTAAAATGTATTATTTTCCCAATGAACCTACATTGAGAAGGCAGTGGCTCGAAGCCTGTCAACGGACAGAAAATAATGAAAAACTCAGCCGCCGTAAGTATTTATATTTTATAATAATGTGTTATAAAGTACTAGAATTTAATAATTATTAATATTAATTTAAAAATAAATTAACT
>NW_018023079.1:15747-16907 GCF_002006095.1 Pseudomyrmex gracilis | reverse complement strand
GGGGAAGACCAGGACATGCCGGAGAGCAACCGACGGCGGTGAGGTGCCCGTTTTAGTTCTGTTAGCCACGAATCCGCGTTGCACAGGCCTCGTGTCGAGGCTGGTCGCTTGCTTTTCGCGTTTGGTTTGTGACGACAAGGACGTATCCTTGACCGTATTTACGATTGTTTTTCGATAGCGGCCAGAATCGGGCTTCACGGGGCTTCGTGGCCGTAGTTGTAGATTTGTAGGTTAAGTGCATGTTTTGTTGTAATTTCACAAACCTAAGTCAAGCCCTGGAGTGGCGATCCGGCGCCAAGTAGCCAATTCGCGTTATTTGTGTCCGTCTTTTTCTATTTCTTTTTGTTTTGTTTGTCTAGCGAGCGTATTCGTGTGCGCGTGCCGTGATTGTTGGAACGTATCGCTTGCGTACCGTCGGATCTCGTCTACCGACGGCAATCAGCCGCCGCGGTAAGAAATCGTCAAGACGAGATCGGATTTTTCTTGTGCGATCGGCTAGAGTGAGGTGTGTGCGAGTCGGAAGCGGTGTGTGGATCGGTAATGAATATTGTGTCGAATTAACGGGCGGATTAACGACAGTTTCGGGTGGTGAATTTTCAGGACAATTATCGCCGAACTATTAGCGAGCGTACGGTGAAGGCGTGTCGCCTTTCGAGCGTATAAGTTGTCCGGGATTATTCGCGGTCGAGTAACGTATCGTGTCGCCGATTTTCCTGACGCTAAGATAAAGAGCGTTTCTAATCATTTTGTGATAAACAATCGGGAGAAGCCACTCCGACGTCGCACCTCCTTTGCTCTGTATCGCGAGTATTTTCTTTCGAGTGCATGCGCGTAGATTGAGAAATTGGCTCGATTTAATCTTTTGGGCCTAGCGACACGAAACCGGCGAAAGCTGCGTGGCAGAGTGAGCCAGTCGACTAAACTGCGATCCTCAACGTAACAAGTAAGTCCGGGTTGATCCACGGCTTGTAAAAAGGCGACTGCACGCTATTTTATTGCGGCTTAGTGTTTGCCCTGCACATCTGCTTGCACTCCCCGAGTAGAAAATGATTAAGGTTTGCCTGCATTTTGCTCCGGGCGCAATCAGGTAATGTCATGGCTTGCCTTATTTTGGAAAACCTGATTCGGTGCTGATAGTGTCTACATCAGGGTTACCGTAT
>NW_018023079.1:13282-14748 GCF_002006095.1 Pseudomyrmex gracilis | reverse complement strand
TTGTTATCTCTTGGCTGGAATCCTCGAGTACCGTATCGCGTCCCGTACTTTTGCGGTATCGTTTCGATTCATTAATTTGTCTCGTTAACTCGCGTGACACGATTTGTTAATTATTGTAAGTCGTCGTGGACTCCGTGTCTTCTTTTTGTTGTATTATTTTCGGATGTTACCGCCGTAGCTTATTCCTCTCTCGGTTTCGTATCTCTCTTATATATCTTTTTTTCTTTATCATCACTTCTGTTATCTTTGCTTTCATATTATTTTGTAACCAATCTTTTCTTTCTACTATTTCTTGTATTATTTCTTTTATATTATTTCTGCTCTTTTACACGCGTAATAAACTGTCAATTAACTATTAAGTCGTGCTGATTAATTACAATTCTTTTTCCTTTATTCGAGCTTCCTATCGCGAGGTCAAGGGACAGCCTGTATTCCGAACTTTTGCTACACCCCGCCCTTCTCCGTTCCCAAAAGAGCTAGTCGGCCCGTCGTGCCGAGTGACGCTGATTTTTGACGCGACTCCGCGTCTGGCGCCCAAAACGACACCCAAGTATTCGTCGACTCGACCAGGCGGTGGTCGTTCCGGGCCATCTTTTCTGTCCTGCCAGTGATTAGACGTTGTCCTCTCGCGGACGCTCACCTAAGTCCCGGGAAGTAATCTCCGTTTGCGGGGGAACGGCGCGAGAATTACGTTACCACCGCGAAAAACGTCACAATACATACATACATACATAATTACAAATTGTAAATGTACTAGCAATAATTGGCAAACTTAGTTTTTAAACTTCAATTGTTCATAACTTTTTTATTAACAACAAGCGACGGCTAAAATTTACGGATTGTTACTCAGGAAGGTGTCTTTGACAACATATGTCAAGCTCATTGAAATCGGAGGGGGGTGACCTTTTCTATATATTTACCCTACTTTTAATTGATCATGTGTTGTTATAGAGTGTGTTATTGTAAGAATCGTCACATTAATTAATATAAAAATTGTTTATTCTGTTTTATTTCGTACAGTTTTCTTGTGACAATGTTACAATAATTGTTTAAAATAACTGCGCGACTATGATTACAATACACAGTTCACTACTAATAACTACGTGATGATAAATGATTGACTGTAACTGACTGCTTGATTCTGACTGACTGCCCGCCTCGGTTCGAGGACGCGCTTTTATAGGGCCTGAGTTCGGCCAAGGAAGGTTCTGGAGTTTTCCTTATTTGGTAATATTCTAGAGCATTCTCGAATGTTCGAGAATAATTTAGAATGTTCTAGATTCGGCTGTGTGCTAGGACAATCATTTCCTGTGTCGAAAGATTGCCTTATATGGTAAGGTATTTCGAAGGGTCGATAGTGCGTCACGGTTTTATCGCTAACCGTCGGTTTTTATGATACTTAAAATAAACATGGAAAGTTCTAGAATCTACGCGTAGCAACTAGACTAAGCTAGACAATGGTCACA
>NW_018023079.1:6980-13042 GCF_002006095.1 Pseudomyrmex gracilis | reverse complement strand
ACGTCTCAAAAGCTTGTTTTAACGCTCAGTAATAAGCGTTAGAAAATCGCTTCGGTAAAATTCACCCAGTGTAACTCCAATGCTATGTGGCATAAATAAGTGTAACTCCGGAGGGTAAAGATTGCAGAATTGTCTACAAAAAAGTCTACATTCTGTTAGTTTTGAATTATTCGTATTTGACAGCAAAAGTAAATCAAATCCATTCACATTATGAATGTTGTAGGTAAGTACTATTGTTTAAATAGCTCAGTGCAAGATGTTAGCAGATTAACAGTAAATTTTGTTCATAATCTTATATAGAAGAAACTATAGCCATCTGTGTTTGCATTAACCGTGTTCTGTCGAAAGAGCTTCTAACAGATATAAAAATCTTTTTATTTGTAAAACTAATGTAGAATAATTTTTATTGTTTCTAGAAAAAGTACAGGAGAAAAATATATTTTATATAATTTTAGTAAAAGATGGTTTGGTTACAGTACCAAAACAATGGTTAACAAATGACAAGAAATATACATCTTGGCCATCGAATGTAAATTCAGCCCAACGTATCAACTTGATTAAATCTTGTGCTGAAGTAAACGTACAATGGGAAAAATATGAGATAGAATTTATATATGGGGCAGCAGGTAAATATTGATCTATTCTTAAAATTAAAGTATACATTTATTTAGTCTTGCAAAAATTTCAATTGCTTGAAATTTGTCTTCAATTTCAAGCAATTGAAATTTTTGCAAGACTAGTAATTGATTTTAATCTTAATTTTAATTTTGCATATTCTATGGTAAATCATTGACTTATATAAATATTAAGATACGTAAATATCAGATTATCTTTATATATATATATGTTTTATAAAAAACACAAAAAGAAAGTTAATATGTAATTATAAAGCATCATATATGTATAATTATATGTATAATAATTATAAATAATATATGGTCATACTTATAGGTTGTATAATATTGTATATATATATGTATAATTATATATATGAAATATATATAATCGCTTAGAAAAATTTAGAAGAATTTTATATAAGATTACGTATTTGTAATCTTATAAGGCTTCTGATAAGTAATTTTATTTATTTGATACATTATATATGATGATAATAATAAAAATAATTACAATTGGCAATAAATACTATATGCGTGAACGTACAAATATAAAATATATGGCCATATTTGTATTATATTAGTATTATATGGATTTTTTCTTGAGAGTTTATCAAAAGATTCATGATTTTCATCAACTACAAATTTATTGAATTTATAAAAATAAATTTTATTAATAATAATAGAAATAATAATAATAATTATTCTTATTTTTATAAATAACGTTTTTTATCAAAAGAAACTTATCAAAGGGCTCGAGAAAAAGAAAAATTAGCAGAGAAAATATCTAACATTAATACTGCTTCAAATGAAGAGAAAAACAAGCGTAACAGGAAATTACGGAAAAAAAAACATTTACTAGTTCTGACTCTCAAGATAATGAGTCTCAAGATGATGATGTTGTTGAAAAGTTGTCGAAGAAATAAAAACCTCTACAACTGACGTATACAAAACCATCTTTAAAAGCTACATCTATGTCCAGGGTAATGAGAAATATAGATTATTATGAAAAAAATAAATCAGATTCCGATATTGAGATGGAAGAAGTGATTGATGAATATCAGAAATCAAACAATTCAGGTTCTCTGAAAGATAGAATTGACAACTTTTGGGAAAAAAATGTTACACGTAACACAAGTCAAGAAACTACGAGTAAAATCGATTTTCATGTTTGGAATATTACCATATAAGCATTAAACTTTAGGTTTTATATGTACTTATAAATTATATCAATTAAAAACAAATAATATTACTGGTGCTTGTTTTTCCGCAGAAGACAAAAATTTCAAAACATTTATTATTAAAAGTTTGATAGAAATTACTAATCNAGTAAAGAAATGCGAGTCTTTATTGAACAAGAAACAGAACAATTTTTCTGAGCAATTGGAAAATCAGATTTCCGATACTGAAAACAACATCTTAGATGAAAAATTTCCCATGACAAGTCTTGATGATGTAAGAAACATTGAACAATTAAAAAGTGACAAAACATTAAAAACACAAGTTGTAAGTGTGTGAATAAAAATTTTATCGAATACTAAAATGTGTATTTGCATGTTTATTAGTTGTTTAGAAAAATTTGGATATTTTTTAAATTGAAGAATATTTATTTGTAATAGAACTAATATTCNTATTACTTATTGTTTTATTTGTTTTTTTTTAATGTAAATATTTCAATATTATCCTAAATACCATGTTATTACAATTAATTTTTTTTCCAGACATCGGCACTTTATTTCTCTGCAAAAAGTACTATGAAAAAAAACAGTTACAAGGATTATGAAACTATTATTTACAGACGAAGTAGCTGCAAAATTTAGTTGGACTGGACAAAAAGAAAACAAGCAAAAGTTTGAAGCATTATTTTTATGGAATGTTATATTTATATGTATAGATTTATAATTTTATTTAAAATTTTACTTGTACTTTTGCAAAAACAGGATAGTTCAGATATTACAAAATAGATGCAATATTTTAATATTTACATTTTTTTACGTATATAACTATGATAATTATAAGAATGTACTTTTTCACTAACAAGGGAACCTCGCGAATCCGAAAATTCTGATTTTGATAAAANCGGATATCTGGCAGATATTGATTCGGTCGGTCGCTATATCGAATAACAACTGCGCCAATGTTCTTTCTCAACATAACCTAAAGAATTAGGAGAATTAATAATTGTGGTTGTTTTCTTGAAAACAAACATACTACGATGGATTTGTTGCTTGTGAATAACAACATTTTTGAACTTNATAATGATGATGATTATGATGATATGGAATTTGTAGAAAGAAGACCATATACAATGAGAAAGAAACCGGACAATTTTCAAAAATGGGATGACATAGAATTTTTTGAAAGATTTTGTTTGAAAAAAAATACTGTACTTGAATTATTGTGCACAATTGAAAATCGATTGTTAGTACTCTGGAACAAATAAGTATTAATAATACAGTTAATAATAAAGTTAGTTTATTAAACGACATTACTTGTGGAGTAGTTGTTGATTTATATTTTATAATATTATGTTTTGTACTGTAATTTTAAGATCAAGATTATTGACACCGATCAACCAGTTACTATTAACTTTGAGATTTTATGCCATGGGTAATTTTCTGCATGCTTGTGGCGACTTTAGTGGAGTAAGCATTAGTACAGCTTCTCGAGTCGTTGCAAAAGTATCTATGATTATTGCTTCTTTATCAGCAACAATGATCAATATGCCTCAATCAATTATGGAAATTCGCACAATGCAACGGGCATTTTATGAAATGTACAAATTCCCAAGAGTTGGATGCATGGATGGAACACATATTAGGATACAATCTCCTGGTAGGTTAAAACAAAATGTAAACTATGAACTATAAAAAAAGTAAACTATCTAAACTGTCAAAACTGTACCTATCTAAACTGTATTTACTGTTACATTAACCCTCCGGAGTTACACTGGGTAAAATTTACCGAATCGAAACTAACATTTGTGTGTATCTTCGGAGAGGGGAGAGGGGGGGTCTGGTTAGTGGCTTGAAAAATACGTCTCAAAAGCTTGTTTTAACGCTCAGTAATAAGCGTTAGAAAATCGCTTCGGTAAAATTCACCCAGTGTAACTCCAATGCTATGTAGCATAAATAAGTGTAACTCCGGAGGGTTAATTCTAATAAAATAATTGAGAGTTTATATTTACTCATTTTATATAATAAATAATAGTCATAACCAATTTTTTTAGGAAATGAACATGCAGAAGAATTTAGAAATCGAAAAGGATTCTTTTCTCTCAATACGCAAGTTGTCTGCGATTATAAGATGAGAATTATAGACATAGTGGCTAGATGGCCGGGTTCTGCTCATGATGCAACAATCTTTCAACATAGTCGACTACGTCGAAGATTCGAGGAAGGCGAGTTTCATTCAGGAATATTACTTGCTGACGGCGCATATCCAAACAGAAAATATATTCTTTCTCCTCTTTTGCATCCAAATACTGTCGCCGAAAATCGTTACAATTACGCTCATATACGAACGAGGAATATTGTTGAACGAGTATTTGGAGTTTGGAAACGTCGATTTCCAGTTTTGAGTTTAGGTATGAGACTTAAAATTCAGACTGTGCAAGACATCATTGTAGCAACAGCAGTTCTCCACAACATAGCCAGAAATCAAAACGAAGAAGAACCTCCAGTATATGTGGATGTGCCTGACAAAGAAATTGGAAATAATAATGGGGATCAACTGGAAGAGTAGAAGTAGCGGACAATAGTGTATAAGACGAGCACTCANATAATGATGATGATTATGATGATATGGAATTTGTAGAAAGAAGACCATATACAATGAGAAAGAAACCGGACAATTTTCAAAAATGGGATGACATAAAATTTTTTGAAAGATTTTGTTTGAAAAAAAATACTGTACTTGAATTATTGTGCACAATTAAAAATCGATTGTTAGTACTCTGGAACAAATAAGTATTACTAATAAAGTTAATAATAAAGTTAGTTTATTAAACGACATTACTTGTGGAGTAGTTGTTGATTTATATTTTATAATATTATGTTTTGTACTGTATCTTTAATATCAAGATTATTGACACCGATCAACCAGTTACTATTAACTTTGAGATTTTATGCCACGGGTAATTTTCTGCATGCTTGTGGCGACTTTAGTGGAGTAAGCATTAGTACAGCTTCTCGAGTCGTTGCAAAAGTATCTATGATCATTGCTTCTTTATCAGCAANAATGATCACTATGCCTCAATCAATTATGGAAATTCGCACAATGCAACGGGCATTTTATGAAATGTACAAATTCCCAAGAGTTGTTGGATGCATGGATGGAACACATATTAGGATACAATCTCCTGGTAAGTTAAAACAAAATGTAAACTATGAACTATAAAAAAAGTAAACTATCTAAACTGTCAAAACTGTACCTATCTAAACTGTATTTACTGTTANATTAATTCTAATAAAATAATTGAGAGTTTATATTTACTCATTTTATATAATAAATAATAGTCATAACCAATTTTTTTAAGAAATGAACATGCAGAAGAATTTAGAAATCGAAAAGGATTCTTTTCTCTCAATACGCAAGTTGTCTGCGATTATAAGATGAGAATTATAGACATAGTGGCTAGATGGCCGGGTTCTGCTCATGATGCAACAATCTTTCAACATAGTCGACTACGTCGAAGATTCGAGGAAGGCGAGTTTCATTCAGGAATATTACTTGCTAACGGCGCATATCCAAACAGAAAATATATTCTTNCTCCTTTTTTGCATCCAAATACTGTCGCCGAAAATCGTTACAATTACGCTCATATACGAACNAGGAATATTGGTGAACGAGTATTTGGAGTTTGGAAACGTCGATTTCCAGTTTTGAGTTTAGGTATGAGACTTAAAATTCAGACTGTGCAAGACATCATTGTAGCAACAACAGTTCTCCACAACATAGCCAGAAATCAAAACGAAGAAGAACCTCCAGTATATGTGGATGTGCCTGACAAAGAAATTGGAAATAATAATGGGGATCAACTGGAAGTAGAAGTAGCGGACAATAGTGTAAGACGAGCACTCATCGATGAGTATTTCTCAAGGTAACTTTAATGATAAATTTTACAAAAATATAAAATATTCATTTTTCAAACAACAGATATGTTTGTTTAACAACTTTTTGTTTTTTGCACATAGTTTTTAGTTTCTATATATCTATATATTTATAGTTTTTATATATCTAATATCTTTATTCTATCTGAACACTTTATTAACTTAATACATTATTCGTAACATAAATAACTTAATGTTTTGGCACTTTTTACAAGTGTTATGTTATATATAAGGTATGCTCTTTGTACTTTATAAAACTTTTTGTATTTTATGCTTTTTGTAGATTGTAGAAGTAGAACAACATACTGCTTCATGAGATCACAACATGAGATCACAA
>NW_018023079.1:3284-6735 GCF_002006095.1 Pseudomyrmex gracilis | reverse complement strand
TATATATATATATATATACACATATATGTACACATAAAAATTGTATACTACAAAAATGTATATTACAAAGTAGGACGAAAACATACTTACTAACCATCAACAACATCCATCTCGAGTTTCTGTATTGTTAATCTTTTAATCTGTACATCTAACTTTAGATTGTCAATTGTTAGTGTAGTGATTTCAGACTTAGCTTCTATTTCTCGTACTAATAACTCCTTCTGTAGCACCAAAATTTCATTTTTTAATTNCATGTTCTCTTGCATACTGCGAAAGTTATCAGCAGATTTGGTTCGTTTTCTTTTAAAAATAAACTTAGAATCAGTTTCNACAAAATATGTACTTAAATTAAATATATGCTTAAATTATAATGCTTAATATTGCTTAAATTAGTGATTTAAAAATTTTGTAATATTTTATACCTTTTTGTGTATTCTTCTCGTGAGAATCCGTACTGCTTTTTCTTTTCAAATGGGNTTCTTTGATGTGATCTGCTGATTTTTCTAAAAAACAAACTGATATGTTTAATACTTTTCTTATTATTGAGACACTGCAAAATAAAAACGAAGTCTTTACCTGGACCTGGACTTATTTTTGTTGCTTTAGTACCTCCTCCAGATATGTCCAGATTTTCTGGTTTTTTTTAAATATTCAAGAAGATCTGTTAAAAAGATTAAAGTGAAATTTTCATAAAATTCTTAAGTAATATTAATTCAAATACTAACCATAATCTTCGTTGTCCACAAATTTAATGATATTATTGTTTTCTATGGCACTTGATCCAGGCCCTAAAAAAATATAGTATTATTAAGGAACAATCAATCTGATCATCTATAATTAAATATTTATTAGCACTANAAATAAATGACCATATTTTTCTATATCTTGTTGTGTCGTACTAATAACTCTTTCTGTAGTCCACTGTCTTCTGTCACTACTTGGACCTGGTTCTGAAAAAAATAAACATGATATATTTCTCTTATTTCATTTATGGGTAATGATACTCATAAAGTGATACTTACCTGCATAATTCAAATCTTTATCAAATCTAGATTCGAGTCCTATCGTAGTGTTCGGTGTTAATAATAAAACTTTTTCTTCGCAACTTGTCAACGTGGGCACTGAGCACTGACCACCACCAGTTTTTGTTTGTTCGTTCTTGAGTAATGAGCATTTTTTGCGTATAGTCTTTTTTATTGAGTCATACTTGGCACNAATTNTTTTTTTAGAGCGAGGAAAATTTCCTGAAACTGCATTAAATTTACTGCAAATTTTGTCCCAAGCTTCGTCTTTGTCTCTCCATGTCGTTGCACTGGTTGTTTTATTTTCTATAATATGTTTATACTTTAAAACTATATCGATTAACCCTCGGGGAACACACCTATTTTTTCAATCAAGAAGAACAATCTGGGTCAATTTGACCCTGTCCACTTTTTGAGATGCTACCAATTAAAATGCACTTATCCGATTGGCTTGAAAAAATTTTCGGATATATTTTGAACAGTTTGGAATATGCCTATATAGTTTTAAAGTGTCGTTAACATTATTAACATTGTAAAAAATATGTTACAAAAAAGCAAAATTGAAGCAAAATATTTTGATCAAAGTCGACGAACAGGGTCAAATTGACCCAGTGTGTTCTCCGAGGGTTAATAAATCGATTTCGGTTTTTGTAAAATTTGCAGCTCGTTTTTCTTTTTCCATTGTTTTTCTTTTTCTACTTTTCCACTTTCATAAAAAATCAAATCAATTTTGTTTTCTTGTAAAACATATTTTGGCGACATTTCGATATTCTAACCAGTACTAATCACTTATATTTCACGTCACGTGTTATAGCTTCTCACCATTGGCAGTGAACATCGGGACGCAGCTTTTATTATTAGAATACGATACTATAGAAAAATTCTAGTATCTTTTGTGACGAAGGCTGGTAGCGTACGAATAGCTATCTGCTAGATACATAACCAGAGGTTTTAGTGAAGAAAATGAATTTTTATTTATTTCACAGATATCTTTATCCAGAGGATAGCTATCGAGAGGTATGAAGAAATCGGCCGTAAGAACACCAAGATCCTCCAGGGCTTGCATGCAATAATAAGCTTTTATTTTTTATATTTTTTTTGTATGTAACTTTGGCGCCTCACCGTTCCGAGTATTATCGAGGGACTTTCAACGACATCACCGGATGACGAGGAGGAGAAAGAAAATGAGAGAAAAGTGGTAACGTCAGGGTTGCTAAGGGTGAGCTCCTAGCCCAGCATGCAAGGTGCCTTGCGGAGAGAACTACGCGGAATTTTAGCGTAGCATCGGGCAATGAGCGAGCAGAGCGGACGGAGAGGAACGGCGGAACGACCCGTCGCCAAATCGCTATCCACCAGCAGAACCAGCACTGCCACAATCCTGCAAATGCCTGACTTGTCTAATAGGGCTGCTTACTGCGTTGCTGCATGCACGAGACGCCGTCCCGTCCTGCTGCGCTTTTATTTTGCTTGCGCTGCTGCATNACCGCAAACTGAATCCTGCGAGCGTTCAAATTTCGCGGCCTGCTAATCCTGCTGCNTGTGGGCGAGCTTGCGAACCGCGCTGCAAANCCTGCGTCCTGAGTTGCCCGCGCGACTTGACCTATGCGACCTCAGCGCTATCCAGGGTATCGACCGCTTATCAAACGAGATCCTTGCTCTCTTGGTCGCGATCAGCTGAGCCGCAAGGAGGCATCTCTCGGGCTTCCGTGTGTTCGTTGGATTCCCGTGTCGTATCACTTAGTTTCCCGTGCCGTGTAACGGAGTTCCGTGCGGACGTTGGTGCAGTCGACGAGAGGAAACCCTGCCTGAATTGACGAGCTCCGGGAGTCAGTGTTGCTAGATCGGGCCGGCCAGCACCAAGAGCACCGAGGTGGTGGGGGCACGCATACAGCGAGAACTGCCGTCCGTGTGCGTGACGCCACGCTCGGCTGTTCGGCTCGTGAAAGAGCGCAGACATACTATGTTCTGCCTCGCTTCCACCCGTAACGCAAGACACTGAGGCTAGAAAGCAATGTTTCGTTGCGTGCTTGTAGCG
Organism: Pseudomyrmex gracilis; assembly: GCF_002006095.1. Lineage (NCBI taxonomy): Eukaryota > Metazoa > Arthropoda > Insecta > Hymenoptera > Formicidae > Pseudomyrmex > Pseudomyrmex gracilis. The sequence goes on along the minus strand of NW_018023079.1, from coordinate 3,678 downwards.
TATGACAATGGGTGCGTTCAGACAACTCAACAGTTGCACAACGGTTGAGAGATAATTACTTCTGATTGGATCATACTTTTGGAAGCGCGGCAGATTTTGAAGAATAGTCCTATCATAAGTGATGATCTCTTAACCGTCGAGTTGTCTGAACGCACTCAATATGACAATGCAAAATGCTTTTCCATGACTTACAATCTTGGAAAAAGTAGATACTTTATTAATAAAAATGAGTTAAACATCTCAAAATGCATTTATTATTACATTTTTATTAATTTTTATTAAAAATTAACTGCGATAANTTTAAAGTTTTTAGATTATTTGTAGATTATTGAAAAACATTAAATATATATATATATATATGTATAAACTATGTTGTTAATATTAATAATTTTTT
>NW_018023079.1:0-2720 GCF_002006095.1 Pseudomyrmex gracilis | reverse complement strand
CTTTACAAATTGTCCAATATATAGGTATTCTCATATTAGATTATAACGTCGATCGGCAGCAAAACTAAAAGTTTTGATGTGTTTATTGTAGACACGTGGACGCGCGACGTTCTACGTTTCTCGCTCGTTTCATACATCGAGATTTTTATGTTAGTGACATCGCAATTTTTGGAATCAATTGACAACAATGTAATTTTTTGAAATACATAAAATGCCATGCATTTTCCCATAGAAAATGAACCTAAAATATTAAATAAACTTTGCTACAGAGATTTTTTATGTTACAATATTAATCATTTTTGCAACAATTATATAATACAAGATTTATGCAATGATGATAGGTAATATTACAAAGAAAGTAGTGATCTTCCGCACTACCAATGAGGTGCCACTAATAGTGCGTTAGGTTTTTTAACGTGGACTTTCGTCTGTAGCCCTATTCTACCACGTTTTATTTTGCATCTGTTAGGTTTTTAAATATAAATGTCGGATATATAGAATGCCAGACAGATTAAGATTTTACACATTAATTATTTTTAAATGTAAATGTCGGATATGTAGAATTCTAGACAAACTAAGATTTAAAGACATTAAGTTCCTCTAAGTTTACTTTGCTTAAAGATTTATTATTTCTTTTACTGGAAAAATTAAAATTATTAGTTATGTAGCTTGTCTGGAATTCTACATATCCGACATTTACATTTAAAAATACTTAACGTCTGTAAATCTTAGTTTGTCTAGAATTCTACATATCCGACATTTATATTTAAAAATAATTAATGTGTAAAATCTTAATCTGTCTGGCATTCTATATATCCGACATTTATATTTAAAACTTAACAGATGCAAAATAAAACGTGGTAGAATAGGGCTACAGACAAAAGTCCACGTTAAAAAACCTAACGCACTATTAATGGCATCTCATGGGTAGTGCGGAAGACNACTACTTTCTTCGTAATATTACCTATCATCATTGCATAAACCTTGTATTATATAATTGTTGCAAAAATGTTTAATATTGTAACATAAAATATCTCTGTAGCAAAGTTTATTTAATATTTTAGGTTCATTTTCTATGGGAAAATGCATGGCATTTTATGTATTTCNAAAAATTACNTTGTTGTCAATTGATTCCANAAATTGCGATGTCACCAACATGAAAATCTCGATGTATGAAACGAGCGAGAAACGTAGAANNTCGCNCGTCCACGTGTCTACAGTAAACACATCAAAGCTTTTAGTTTTGCTGCCGATCGACGTTACGATCTAATATGAGCATACCTATATATTGGACAATTTGTAAAGAAGGAAATTGAAAGCCTATATTAAATATCATAGAACATTAAACTTCAATGTTTTTATTTAACTTATGTCGAAACAAAGTCACTCTTTACACATAATTTTTATTTAAAAGACGTACAATATTTATATATTAATATTTTTTTCGAAATTTAGTCTTGGAAAAAGCTTGTAATATTATAGATGATAGTAAAACATTTCAAAATGCATTATATTTTTAGGAATTATTACATATGAGTTAACTGAAAGAATTCAAAAGTTTTTTGAATATTGAAAGTTATTTGTTCTTTTTTTTTGAATATATTTTTGTTGTGTAAATTATAATAAGATTCTACATTTTTCAGACATAATCTCAAAATATTTTATTCATATTATACCAAATTTAATTAGTTAATACATTATATTCATATAATATGACTTAAATATTTTAGAATTATGCATCCGTAAAATGTAGATTTTTTTGGTGATTTACAAATTAAAAATATAGAAAAATTATTAATATTAACAACATAATTTATACATATATATATTTAATGTTTTTCAATAATCTACAAATAATCTAAAAACTTTAAAATTATTGCAGTTAATTTTTAATAAGAATTAATAAAAATGTAATAATAAATGCATCTTAAGATATTTAACTCATCTTTATTAATAATATTTTCTACTTTTTCCGAGATTATAAGTCATGTAAAAGCATTTTGCGTTGTCATATTGTCATACGCTACAAGCGCGCAACGAAACATTGCTTTCTATCCTCAGTGTCTTGCGTTGCGGGTGGAAGCGAGGCAGAACATAGTATGTCTGCGCTCTTTCACGAGCCGAACAGTCGAGCGTGACGTCACGCACACGGACGGCGGTTCTCGCTTTTTGCGTGCCCCCACCACTTCGGTGCTTTTGGTGCTGGCCGGCCCGATCTAGCAACACTGCCGGGAGTACCGTCGAGGACGAAGGGAGCAAACTGATGCGGGCAACTGAGGCGGGCAACAGCGGACGACGGTGAGGTGCCTGTTTCCGTATTTTTGTTAGCCACGAATCCGCGTTGCACAGGCCTTGTGTCAAGGCTGGTCGGTGTATTTTGCGCCACATTCACGACGGCACGGACGCGTCCTTAGCCGTGTTAGAGATTTGTCAACATCGGCCAGAATCGGGCTTCACGGAGCTTTGTGGCAGTATGTCGTCGGCTAAGTGCATGACATATATCGTTTCGCGAAATATCGTCAAGCCTTGGAGCGGCGATGTCGCGCCAAATAGCAATTTTTTNGTTATCGTTTTTTTGTGCAGTGCATGTAAACTGATTGTGACAATTTATTTTTGTGCNGTGTTTATTTCTGCGTGCTGTTTGCGTACCACGTAGATACCGTCTCGTTTCGGCGATCAACGGCCGTAGCGAAGCGAACCATAACGCGCCCGGCGAAGTG
>NW_018023078.1:8146-15346 GCF_002006095.1 Pseudomyrmex gracilis | reverse complement strand
TTGTTATTACAATTTGAATTTCACGTGTAAAAAATTTACACGTGAACACGTATATATGTATATATATACACGTATAATTTCCGCACAACACCTAGCGAACGGCTCTCATGACCGAATTTATTATATTTATTAGTTTGGAAACTTCGGAGCCTTAAGAGATTCTTTAATATTTTATTTTATTTTTTTAATGCTCGAAACTGAGGTCTTCCTATTGGACCATTGATATTCAATCTATTGATATTAAAAAAAAAAATTGGCATTCTGTGTGATTTTTAGAATTGAAATTTCAATTCNAAAAACTCACGTGAATTATTTACACGTGAAAGCGTATAGAAAAATGTATTCTTACATTTATACGCACATTTATCCGCACAACATCCTGCGAACGGCTCTTTACGACCATTCATTTATTAGTTTCGAAAAGATAGAGCCCGTGATGATTCTCATTATTAACTATTGATATTAATTTCTTGAACCACAATAATATTTTTAAATTGTCTATACCAAAACATTAATTATAACAAAACGCTTTTTATACATTTATAAAGTATTACAACACATTTATTATCTTTTACGTACCAATAAATATCCACACATTTAGGTATTTACTTTTAACTTCTTGCAAAAGTGTAATATGAAAACTTTTAGCTAAATTATTAGTACAAACAGGACATCCGTATACAGAAACTTTACTTGCAGCAGGCACTTATGTTTTTTGTAAATACGACATAAATTGCAATATAGCAGGATATTCGTTAGACATACTATCGGCAATGGTTTGTAACAGTGCGAAACATTCTTCGAACATTGTATGCGGTACTAAAAGTACCGACATTGTCATTGTTAATAATTTCTATGGCGCATGATTTAGGTTTAGTTGTCGGCATTTGCGTGATACAGCTTTTGAGTCAACAAACAAATAATAGTGACATTATTGAAAGAAAATAAGGTAGAATCTGGTTATTAATAGAAATAAAATAAAAAAGAATTTACTTTGTTAAAATAAAACCAGCATCCTTTTATATTTGCGTCACGGAAACACTCATGTAGTACAGAGTTAACAGCTTGGTCATAATCTCCAGTATAAATTTTACATTTGTTCTCAATTCAGGAACAAACTCTAATATTTTCTTCCATATTGCTTTCTAGAAAGGAAACGTTCAATTAGGACATAATATAAAAACAGTACCAATTCTCTGTAATAAAATTCTGCAAATAAATACTGTTTTTGACTTCGTGCGATAACTATGTAAGAAAACAATAAAAATAAAAAAATATAAATCTTGTTACATCCTGGAGACTCAACTTCTTTTTTCTTGCAACGTGACGCGCCGGCATACCATAAATTCCTTTTTTTTAGAAACAATAAATAACACAAACGGACTTGGATTTCGACGCAATAAGCGCGCAAATAGAAATCGTGTCGACGCTTGAAAACAATAAACCGAGCCTAGCAACGATCCTAACAATTCCTTTGTAGACGATAGCAAACAGAAATTTTTATTATTGTTTAAATATGCCGAGCAACTTTCCAAATAAACCCGGTTATCTCCGGGTCAAAAAAATATATCTTATAAAATTTAGAACAGCCGGCGCAAATAAAGATCCGTCGCCACGAGCAATTACATAAAAAAGGTTTATCACTCAATAAATATTGAAGGGTCTATGTAGCGTGATCAAAAATACAACACTCCCTCTTTTTCCTCCTCCAAAAATATCGGACAAGCCGACCAAGGCAAGAGATCGTCGCCGATTGGCGATCTCGTAGGTCGCCCGACTGACTAATTAACAAATAGGAACCAGCAAAACTCAACTGAGTTTTCCGATTGGGAGAGTCCTTGCTTACTCAAAATTGTATATAAGCCAGGGCTTTCGGAATCGGAATCAGAGAAGAAAAGAACCGCGCCGCGTATCTAGAAGCAGATAGAGCCGCAGATTTTAGAAGTATCACAGCAAGTGAGTAAGTGACAGTGAGTGCAGAATGTGAGATCCAAGAGTGAACTACTGCGCCGCAACAATCTAAAACCTTTTATTAATCAACATCACTGGTCCGCAGTAAGTAATAAGTCCAACCACAAATTTTAATCGGAGGTTCCACCACTTGAGAATTCAATTCGAGGTTAATACTCGGAAACCATCAGTGACGCATAATCGCCTAGAAGTATTGCAAAAGCATATTATTTTGTTTTTCCGCAACCAACTTCTTTTGACCATTCTCGCCGGGAGAGCAGTTCGCGACTCCAGTCGTGAATAGCGTCCGACCAAGAAGTCAACTCCTTGTTCGACTACCCTCGCCGGGAGAGCAGTTCGCGACTCCGGTCGTGAATAGCGTCCGACCGAGAAGTCAGCTCCTTGTTCGACCAGTCTCGCCGGGAAAGCAGTTCGGGACTCCAGTCGTGAATAGCGTCCGACTGAGAAGTCAGTTCCTTGTTCGATTACCCTCGCCGGGAGAGCAGTTCGCGACTCCAATCGTGAATAGCATCCGAAGTATTTCTTTTTCCTTCCTAAATCACGGAAACAAACAAAGCCCGCTTATCTCCAAATATCAGTCTTAGAATCATGACACATCCAAATTTATTCCTATCATTAAATCTATCGGAACCTAAGAAATGAAACAAAACCGAATTTGTCAATTGACATAACTTCATTTCTAAGATAATCTAAGGTGCGTAAACATGGGTCAAAAAGGCTGGTTGCACTAAACAACTTGTATTTCCTCTCTCTCTTACACTTGCATCCTAGCTTATAGATTACTTTATACGAAACGATTATGCGCTCCGTCATTGTAGTTTCAACATACCTGTATGTTAGTAATTTGCTAAAATTTTGAGTTGACTTTTTTATTAATAAGTATAACTACTTTATAACGTGTGGAATCAAACTAAAGAATTATACCTTGTTATCCTTCTTTCCGTAAAACCCACTCTCACTTTCTTGTTAAAATCGCTAGGTCCCGTCCTTGGTAAATGAGATTTGCGTCTGAGACCTAAAAAGAGACCAACGAGCGAGTGTTCGCTAGAGTAAGATCGGCGTATGCCGTTGACCTATCGACGAATATAAACAAACTCGCTCGACTCTCTCACAGCGTGGGACTTCCGTGTCCACTGTAAAGAGAGATATGGAAATCGACGCGTTTACTGTTGCGTCACACCACAGCCTGACTGTATCCATGGGCCAGGACGTAACAATTTTAAAACAAAACTTTTAGTACTAAGAAAACGATAATATTCACATTAAATAATAAGTATTTTTTGAATATAATTGAACAATTACATACTTTATCTTTACATCGCAAATAAAAACTGTAGTGAATCATATGTGGCTTGCGTGGTACAACCTGAAATCATAGATATTTTATACACTACAAGTAGGAAACTACACCTTTGACTGGCATTGATGAGGATGAGGATGAGGATGAAGATGAGGATGAGGATGAGGATGAGGATGAGGATGAGGATGAGGATGAGGATGAGGATGAGGATGCGGATGAGGATGAGAATGAGGATGAGGATGACGATGAGGATAAAGATGAGGATGAGGATGAGGATGAGGATGACAATGAGGATGAGGATGAGGATGAGGATGACGATAGCGATGACAATGACGATGACGATGACGATGATATTTTGTATATATAATACAAAAAGTAAAAATAAAATACTATGTTAACCGGACGCATGCAAGCCCTGGAGGATCTTGGCGTTCGTTTTTCAGCTTGTTTTTCCGGGCTCCCGCGAAAATTTTTTAACTTTTGTGACGGAGAAAGAGCAGCGCAAATACCACGTTACAAACTCCTCCCTGCCAAGATGGACCGTGCTGGCCCCGCTTCTTGCAGCCACGCAAGTTATACGGCATATCGGGACAAGCGGCCAAAATCCTCCTCGTAGGGCGCAATAGTGGCAAACGGGATATAGTCACAAACAAACAAAAACCCACAACAACCAAAATACAGCAGCAATACTAGATACCGTGCAGCCATCTCAACGGAACGAGAAAGGATTAGCAGCAAGTCAAGGAGTACTGTTAAGGAGGAAGGAAAAAGAAAAACAGCCATAGTACAGAGAAATACCGGGTTCTTTAATGGCACAAGACTAACCGTGTTCGGTCTCTTCCCCCCGCGGATCAACTAAACAAAATATTCTTATTTCGGGCGCGAGCAGTACGGTAAAATAAATAAGATCGGGTCACGCCTTTGATTAACCCCGCCACCTCGGAGCGTGCCTACGGCACAATATCTTCGCCTAGATCATAAGTCCCGGGCACGATACGACAATAACAAAAAAAAGAAACAAAATGTCCGGAGTGACGGGAGGGAGAGGAGAAAAGAAAAGATAAGTCTCTGGCCCCCGTCTATCCTCCACGACCGCCCCTACGGCTTTTTGAGCGGAGACGGGGCGCCTCGGCTTCCGCCATTCTGGCTAGGTCGCCACCAGAATTCGGCGCAGCGCGGGCAAGTACGGACCGACACACCCATCCGGCCACACCGGTAGCACACCGAGTTCGAGCCTCGCTCGGGGCAATGTCTGACCCGGTGGCTACCGGAGCCACAACCCCAGCATCGATCGTGAGTCTCAAGGAGCAGATGCGCGCCTCTACTGAGGAACGGCATTCTCCGGATCACGGGTAGCCCGTTCCCGCCGTCTCCGCGTCCGCGCCTCGGGTAGGTCTCCTGCTCTCCTTCCGTCTGGGTACCCTGGTCCCGGGTCATTGGCCGCATCTGGATGGCCACATGTCGAACCGGGCCTCGCGCCTGGAGGCCAACGTGTCTTCTCGATGTCCTCACTTGCACGGCCACTTCCTCCGTGACCGGTGGATCCCTTACTACGGCGCCTGCCGTCGTGTAGTGGGCCGCTCTCTTGGATCAGCAGGTCCTCCAGCTCTGTCCAGAAAGCCCGCCCGTAGGTGCGACTGATCCACACCCACAGAGCTCGGTAGCGTAGGAAAAACTGTTGTCGGGGGGATCGAGGGGTCTCCCGAGGAAGCTCGTCCCCTCTGCTGGAAGGAGGCGGAACAGGACAACACGAAGAATTATTGTACGTGAGGTTTGAGATCTTTCACATGTATCTTCCCGAGTGATCGGCCCGCGTCATCCATGAGTTTGTACGTGACGGGCGACAAAACTTGGTTTACGGTAAACGGACCGTGATACTTTGGCGAAAGCTTAGCAGCGATATGATGAGCCGCGGACGACAACACGTGGTGTCGTTTGAAAACGCGATCACCAATTGTATAAACTTTATCTCTATGACGCAAATTATAATAATGAGCCTGCTTGTTATGAGCTTCCTCAAGATTCTCTCGGATCCAATCGCGCAAGGTTTTTAGTTTTTCCACGCGAGCTTTCCATGATTCCCGGCTGGAGTCCTCGATTTCTACAGGTGTCTCATGGTTGACACGGTACGTGTTAACTGGCTGCGGCTCTTGCCCAAAATTTAGGTACGCTGGGGTGGTTCGTAGCGACGTATGAAAGGCGGTGTTGTAGGCGAAATGAAATTCCGACAGGTGTACGTCCCATTCACGGTGGTCGTTGCCAATAAATGCAGTAATCATAGTTTTTACAACGCGATTAACCCTCTCGACTGGATTAGCCTGCGGGTGATAAGGCGGAATGGTAGCGTGTTCGATACGATATTTCTCAATACACGACTTTAGATCTTTATTTAGAAACTCGGTGCCGTTGTCGGTTAAGAGAATACGCTGTGCTCCCCACCGAAAGATAATCAGTTCTTTGAGAGCCTTACAAATATTTTTACCGTTTGCTTTGCGAAGGGGACGACACTCAATCCATTTAGAAAGTACGTCCTGCATCACAAGGACGTACGCGTGCCCGCTTTTACTGGGCGGAAAGGGGCCCATGATGTTCGCGGCGACTCTGATCCACGGTCGATCGGTCACCCAATGTCCCATTAATCCGGCGGGAACATTCTGTTCCACCTTGGTGCGCTGACATGTGTCACATCTCCGCACGTAACGCGCCACATCTCGGAACATGCGTGGCCAAAAATAACGCAACGCGACGCGCTGATAGGTCTTTTCAATACCGAGATGGCCGGCCTGGAGAGTGTCGTGCGTTTCTTGCAGAATTTCGGCACGTGACTTTTCCGGTACGACAAGTTTGAACCGATCTAAATCCTCGACTACCTGTCCAGTCATTTTATGTGGACGACTGACATATAAATTCCCGTTGACTATCTTCCAACTTGGAAATCTATTCGGCGTATCCTGAACCTGACGGAGCCGTTTAATGTACCATTCGTCACCTTCCGCATTTGCGACTGCGAGGGCTTGTTCGGATGTCTCAAACATACGCGATAACGCGTCGGGAACATGGTGTAACGCTCCTTTTCGGTGTTTGATACAAAAGTCATATTTTAACAGTTCAAGCGCCCACCGAGCTAAACGGCCCGTGGGATTTTTCAGATTGTGTAACCACCGGAGGGAGCTATGATCTGTGATTACGGTAAAGTGATAGCCCTCCAAGTATGGCCGAAACTTCTTAATAGCCGATACCACCGCTAAACATTCCTGTTCTGTCGTGGAATATTTCTTCTCGGCCTCAGACAACGCTCTACTCGCGAACGCGATTACATGCTCGCCTCCCTCTATCTGCTGAGTTAAAACAGCGCCTAAACCGACCGAGATAGCATCCGTCTGCAACACGAAAGGTTTTTCGAAATCCGGACACGATAAAGTGGGTGGAGAAATTATCGATTGTTTAACAGCCTCAAAGGCAAACTTTTGAGAGTCCCCCCACTCCCAGACCTGACCCTTCTTCAACAAATGCGTTAACGGCTCCAACAGTATGGCACATTGCGGTATGAAGCGGCGATACCAGGATGCCATTCCAATAAAACGGCGCAATTGCTTGATAGTTTTTGGTGGCGGATAATCAATTATCGGTTGCGTTTTGTCCGGATCTACTCGTAACCCCTTCTTTTGTAAAGAATCCAAGGTACTTCTTGGGAACGACAGAATTCGCTTTTCTCGGGATTGATTGTTAAACCGGCTTCTTTTATGCAAGCAAATACGCGTTTTAACCATTCGAGATGTTCTTCGAAGGTCTGCGTCACGACAACGATATCGTCTAGATATGCAAACGCGTGTGGCTCCATTTCGGGTGGTACTCTATTGACCACAGTACGATTCGACACCGCTCGATTCGACACAGATTTATTCGACACCAAATTATTCGACACCGTA
>NW_018023078.1:4577-7611 GCF_002006095.1 Pseudomyrmex gracilis | reverse complement strand
GAATCGTACGGTGTCGAATAATTTGGTGTCGAATAAATCTGTGTCGAATCGAGCGGTGTCGAATCGTACTGTGGTCAAACGGAACCCGCCCCTCCATTTCCGGCCCTATCAGACGATCTAATAATCTTTGAAAGGTAGCAGGGGCGCCGGTTAAGCCATACGACATTCGCGTGAAATGGAATAAGCCACAACCCGGTACGGTAAAAGCTGTCAATTCGCGGCTGTTTTTCTCCAGCGGAATCTGAAAGTACGCCTGACTCAAATCAATCGTCAAGATATATTGCGCCGATCGTAATTTGTCTAAGATCGAATTCATGTAAGGTAGCGGGTACGCATCCTTTTTTGATACGTTATTTAATTTTCTAAAATTGAGACAAAATCTATATTTTCCGTTTGGTTTCTTTATCATAACGATAGGGGTTGACCATTCGCTTTTCGACGGCTTGATTATTCCTACCTCTAACATTTTATTTACTTCAATGTTTATCGCCTCTTGAATTTTCGGGGATACCGGGTAATATCTTTGTTTAATTGGTGGGTGCTCTCCCACATCAATGCAATGCTCGGTTAATGTTGTCGCGGCTGGTTTTTCCGGATCTCCCGTAAGTTCTTTTTTAAGAAATTTGTAGAGACGAAATTGTTCGTTTTCGCTTAACTCGCTAAGGCCACAGCACATTGCTGACACGATCGGATTTTTATATCGCTTGGATTTTACGCGACCTCGTTTCGATTTTGTTTCTCTTTACGGTGGACATTTTTCGTGTGATTCCGCAGGCCTCGCGCCTAAAGCGGTGGTAATTGGGGCGATCGGTATGTCGCGAAATTTTATTTTCCGTTCTTTTATTAAATCGTTGATTTCTGCTATGGCGACGGAAGCATCTCCCACCGATACAAAAGCATCTGCGGGGGCGGACTCAAAATTAAACTTTTTATTCGGTTGTTGTGAAAAATACCACGTTTTCTTTGCAAAATCAATTACGATTCCGAATGACGAGATAAAATCTAGGCCTAAGATACAAGACAGTGCCAAAGTTGACAAACAACACGCTCTAATTGACCTCGTTTCCTGTTGCACGGTAAACGGCAAAGTAACTTCGGCCTTGACTCGACTAATTTGTCCTGTGGCGATTGTTACGCGCTGTCCTTGGACTGGACGGTTAACAGAGCCCGACCGATTTATTTCTTCGGCTAACAACGCAATTGCTGTTGGTCCTAAAAAGGTTCGACTCGACCCAGAATCCACCAACCCCACGATCTCGCGACCCGCAATTTGCACTCGCAAAAATAACAGCAAGACGGAATTTCGACAATTAAATGCGCTTAACGAGACGTTTATTAGATTTGGTTTTTTGGACAACTGGGGAGTTATCTTATTCGCGAGAGTCGAGTTTCCCCTCTGGCTCGACTCTTTTATTCGTTTCCCTAGCATTTCGGACACGTTTTGGTGGTAACATCGGCTTTACCGCAGCGGTAGCAATGGATTCGCGGTTCCTTGGTACAATCACGAGAAAGATGGCCGGTCTTGTCACAATTCCAGCATTTCATGCTGGCGGCACGGGAAGTACGGGGCGTGTCTCGCTTAGATTCCTCTTCTGCGTCTTTTCCGGAGGGTTTTGTTAGCTTACGCGGTTTAGCCCGGGTCGTTCCTCCGCTGACATCTAGCGCGGCTACCGCGGTTTTATCGCGCGTACTTTTCCCCACGTTTTTCGGTGGTCGGTACGCAAGATCCGGAAACAACGATTTGTCCGGCGTGGGAGGCGGATGGTATCGCTGTTCGGTCTTGTACAAGGATTCGGCTCGCTTGGCCAACAGCTCCAGCATGTCCATGTCCTCTATGTCGTCGCGGCGTACGACGACTTGCAGCCGCCACAACATATTCTGATGCGCGTAATCCAGTTTTTCTTCTTCGGACCACGGGGGCGAGAGCCGATCGAACAACGCAGTCATGCAGGTGAGGTAATTCGACACGGACTCATGCTCACCTTGAGTGCGTCTTATTATCTCGTTTTTCAATGTAAATTAGAAATCTCGATTTCCGAATTTAGTACGCCACGCGGTTTTAAAAGCTTCCCAGGACGTGAAGCGCGCTTGTTCACTAAGGAACCAGTGCAGGGCGATATTGGACAAAAAGAACGGCATACAGCGGATTATATCATCCAATACGGGAATAACGTCGCGACCCTCCTCGATGCGTAATAAAAAGGTCTCAGCATCTTCGTCACGTGCGCCCGAAAATTTCAAATTCTATTTCCGCATGGTGTTGTAGGCGGAGGCGGTTTTACTTTGCGTCGTACAATATGAATCGGCGGAGGAATTGTTTCATATACGCGGGGTACGTGGTCCTTGGGGGGTACGCGCAGTTCCCTCCGACGGGCGAGAACACATCATGGAACTATCCGCACTAAGTTGTGCCGTGGGCGCTTCTAATCGTCGAGGCGCGGTCTCTTCGTCGAATGCGGTCGAGTTAAACGAGAATCGGTGCACGTGTATTAGCAACCGGGCCCCGAGAATGCGCTCCAAACCTTCGGTGGATAGTCCGAATCGCTCAAGTTCCCCCACAAGTCGTTCGCAACTCATGGCATCGATAGCCTCTTCCGTTAATTCGGCCGAAGTTGCCATAATTTAAACTAATATTTACCCTGGTTTACCGTAGGTGTACGCTAATTCCCGAAAAAAATTAAGGAACAAAAGAAAAATACTCCAAAGACGGGAAGTCGTAATTAATCTCGCAATTAAATTTGAGCGATTATATCCACTGTACTACCAGAACCGTGGATTTTAGGATAAACAGCGTATGCCGATTTCAGAACTCAAGACACGCCAATTCAAAGTACGAGTCAAGGCGAGAGATGTCAACACGCCGAGATTCGAAGGTCTAAACGGCGCGATAATACAGGGTGCGGCGCCAAAATCCGGACAAATTATATATGTTTTTCTAAATATGTTTTATTGCTACAATGAAAAGATTTACAAAATTTGTTTAGCTCCATTGTTTGTAAGGCCATAAATAATATATTCACTCAATATATCCCCC
>NW_018023078.1:2380-3562 GCF_002006095.1 Pseudomyrmex gracilis | reverse complement strand
GTTTCAACATTGCGACTGTTTCGAAGTTATGGTAGTTTAGTACATGCGTCAAGCTATTTGAATGCCAATCGCGACATCTGCCAATGGTACTGAACGGAGGGAATATCAAATTGAAATTTGTCCGGATTTTGGCGCCGCACCCTGTATTCCCGAAACGATAGACGAGTGAAAGAATAATACTCTCGGTACGAAAATAAATATATCGAGCTCAGCGGTCGAATTCGTTAAATTCAAAATATAACTCAAAGAACAGCGATAATTCGTCAATATCAGCCGGAAAACCGAATAATATCCGAGGAAGATAAACAAGGGATAACAACAAGGTCAACTCGCACTCGTAAACACGACTTTATAATCCGTCGCCAGTCGGCAAAAATTCGAGAAGCGATTTCTTAACTGGCAAAGACAATAATCGAGCTTATAATATTTTCTGGTTCCTCGCAATATCGAATTAATCGAGATACGGGAGGAAATTAACAAAAGTAACACTTCTACGGGAAACGGCTTAAAAAAAAAACAACGTGAACGTGATCAACGAATCTACACTAATCGTGATAAACTAGCCGCAATAATAAATTTTCTAAACATCAAGTAGACGCTCTCGCTATCCGATCTTAGTATCGATAATGAAAATAGAACCTGAGTATCCTACCGTCTTAACAATACCCTTGTTTGTTTTTTAGCCGGATCGCTATCAGAAACCTTCTCTGATCGATCAACGGCTCTTGCAATTAGCGGGACGAACATATATAATGCAGAACGCACGAATACGTAAGGCGTTAATCAAACAAATTTAATTCGTCACACAGAAATGATTTAACAGTAATCTAACGACACAGTCTCAACAAAACAAAAAAGAAGGAGAAAAAAAATTCGTTACCGAACCAAAATAATACTGAGTTATAAGAAAACTTGTAGGCAAGAATATAAAGATTAAAAATTTACAAGTAAAATTCGTTACATGTATATGTATATATATGTACATGCTTAGTTCCCGCACAAACATCCTGCGAATGCTCGTATCGGCCTTATATATTTCTGTTGCCTATTTCACGAGCGTCAAATCTTTGTAATTACGCTGGCTGCAATTTAGCGTTAACAGCATCATCTGACCATTTTTCGATATATATATGAATATTGCGAGACAAACTCCAAGTGCCTCGGTGGCCTAACAGGGAAGGC
>NW_018023078.1:0-1930 GCF_002006095.1 Pseudomyrmex gracilis | reverse complement strand
TATATATATGTACACGCTTAGTTCCCGCACAAACATCCTGCGAATGCTCGTATCGGCCTTATATATTTCTGTTGCCTATTTCACGAGCGTCAAATCTTTATAAAGATTTTGTTCGATATGCAACAAAAAAGCAGCCGTTCCTTTCAAGTATTTGGTTAATTATTTACCCACGGGCGTAAGGATGTACTTCACGCTACGATTTTTCCCCAAAGTATCACTATTTCTAGCGATCGTAACGATATTTCTCCGTTTGCCTAACGTGGCCCCACGTTGGGCGCCAAATTTTCTTCCTGTGACGTTTTTTCGCGGTGGTAAGTAATTCTCGCGCCGCTCCCCCGCAAACGGAGATTACTTCCCGGGACTCAAGTGAGCGTCCGCGAGAAGACAACGTCGAATCACGAGCAGGACAGAAAAGATGGCCTGGAACAAGCACCGCCGGGTCAAGTCGACGAATACTTGGTTATAATTTTGGGCGCCAGACGCGGAGTCGCGTCAAAAATCAGCGTCACTCGGCACGACGGACCAATTAGCTCTTTTGGGAACGGAAAGGGGCGGGGTTTAGTAAAACTTTGGAATGCAGGCTGTCCCTTGACCTCGCGATAGGAAGCTCAAGTAAAAGAAAGAGAGTTAGAATTAATCAGCACGAGTTAATAATTAATTGACAATTTATTACGCGTGTAGAAAGGCAGAAATAATATAAAAAAAATGATATAAAAAATAGTAGAAAAGAAAAGATGTGTTACAAGATAATATAAAGGCAATAAGATAACAGAAGTGATATTAAAGAAAGAATGTACAAAAATATGAGACCGAATAAGTTACGGCGGTATAATGGAAAATATTACAAACAAAAAGATATGGAATCCACGACGAATTACGACAATTAACAAACCGTATCACGCGAGTTAACGAGACAAATTAATGAATCGAAACGACACCGCCAAAGTACTGGACGCGAAACTGTACGCGAGGATTTCAGTCGAAAGATAACAAACGCAGGCACAAGAATATAGCAATCGCGGGACGCAAAGCTAGATGCAGGCTAAACCGCTAGAGAGTGCAAGCAGATGTGCAGGGCAAACAATACGCCGCAATAAAATAGCGTGCAGTCGCCTTTTTACAAGCCGTGGATCAACCCGGACTTACTTGTTTTGCTGAAGATCGCAATTTGGTCGACTGGCTCACTCTGCCACGCAACTTTTGCCGGTTTCGTGTCGCTAGGCCCAAAAAGTTACGTCGAGCCGATTTCTTAATCTACGCGCGAGCAAAGATGCCAGATCGAGGACGCTTACAGCATACAGCAGCAGGTGGAGGGGATACGCACACAGGCGAACAGCCGTATACGTGTGCGCTCGGCGCTTTGGCCAACTTCGAGCGGTAGAAGGAGAAGGACATATAGTCGTTCTTTTTCTTTCCCGANTATATCTATAGCTAACATCGACAGCCGCGAGAAGCGTGCTTTGGCTGTTTATTCCATTTTACNTCGCTCCTGCGTTCTTTCTCTCTTTCTCCCACTCTCTCTTTTTCTCTCATATTTCTACAGAAATAAATCTTAAAATAAAATGAAAACGTATTTTATATATAAAAGATTTAAAGAATAATGAAAAACATGAAAGACGGAAGAGGAAATAAACTACTAGATGATAAATAAGTAACTACTAAATGAATAATAAGATATTAACTTTTGACCATATATATGCTAATTTAATTTTTTTTCACTATTTTATATAGTATAAACTAAATAATGAAAGTAATTACTATATTTACTATAAACTAAATAATTAAAATTATAAACTAAATATTTTAGGAACAATAAAGAAACGCAAAAGCCATTAAATGTAATTCTATTTTTGTAATTTATTAATTACAACTTTATTATTACAAAAATTTAATTTTTATGACTTTGACAAACGTTGTATTATATACATTT
>NW_018023077.1:7794-15338 GCF_002006095.1 Pseudomyrmex gracilis | reverse complement strand
TCTTTTTTTATACCCTTTCAATTGATATACTACAATATGCGGGGTTCTATTTAAAAATTTTGAGGGGGACCCCCTGGAAGGTCCCCCTAAGAGGTGGAAACATCCGCAACCCCCTTAAAAGAGTAGCCCCTCAAAACGATTGAATACGTATTTTGCAATTTTTCATAAGTTTGAACCGTTTTTAAAATATAAAGGTGTTTCCAGACTTTATGGACACCCTGTATATATAATATATACACACATATATATTTTACAAATATTTAATTATATATATTTTAGAAATATTTAATTATAAAATAACCTTATGTTGTGTATCGAAGCAATAAAATATAACCTAAAAATAATCTCCTATATAGTAGGGATGAGCATATGATATCAATAGATCGACAATATGGATATAAGTCTTTTGATATTTGATATTTTAGTATCGATATTCTGTTATTGATAATATCAAAAAGATATCGATAATTTTATTTGATATTGAATATCGCAGTGTTTGATCGGAATTATTGAATATATATAATATATTATCAATAACAGAATATCGATACTAAAATATCAAATATCAAAAGAATTATAAAAATCAAATGATATTAAATATCGCATTGTTTGATCAGAATTATTAAATATATATAATATATATAGTTAATAATTTCTAATTTAACAATGCGATATTCAATATCAAATAAAATTATCGATAATGTTTTTGATAGTATCAAAAACAGAATATCGATATTAAAATATCAAATATCATATATCGATATTATATGCTCATCCCTACTATATAGTAATACTTTATACTTTACTTATATTTGTCATCCGGTGGTTCTTATAATAATTATATTTATAAGAATACTTTTATTGTCTTCTACTAGCTCTTCTGACTTTTTATTGCTGCCTGTCACTTCTCACAGTTTTCCAACTTCATTGCGCGTGATTCGTTGCGCGTGTTGACGCCAACCGTGCTTCTTGATTCTCTCTTTCTTTCTCTAACTTACACTTTTTGTCTTTTTTTCTTTTTTTTTTTACGCGCTCGTATATGTATGCCTTTTGTTAGAACTTATACGAACATGCACACGACGATAAAAACGAAAAACGTGAAATTCTTATTCTAAAATTATATCGTCGCCTTTCTCTGAATCAGAAGGTACGCACAAAAAAACGCAAGAATACTTTTCCTTGTAATGTTTTATTCTGAATCGATTAAGACTAAAAGGAAATTGATTGGTTCAGTCATTACTTAAATATTGCCCTGAGAAAATTTCCCCACTTATAAATAGCATGAATCTCCCGTATAAGTGGCACAGTGTGCTCGCGCAGTTTGAGCGCCATTTCGTTGCGTGTGAACTTGGCGCGAGGCACTATTGTGCCTCTTGATTATATACATATTATTTACAGAAACCACAAAAGAACTCGGATCAAGTAACAAATCAGTAGAAAAGTGTAATATTTTTTTATGGTACACATTATTTACACAAACATACATACACGCACGCACGCACGTACACACACACACACACACACACACACACACACAATTTATTTTTTATGTACAATATGACAATAAAATAGTCATATACAATTAGATAGATTATATGTATATTTTTGTTGCTTTTTGCAGGTCAACCAGAAGCATGTGTTACAAGTCACTCAAAAGCAAGTAAAGGTATTTTGCAATTATCTACATATTTTTGTATTCTTCCTTGTGAAAACTTATACTAGTAGGGAAATGGTCAATTTGAAGCAATGACCAGATTTTTATGTCAATAAACTTCTTTATTTTAAAGACTTGACAAACGTTTCGACCCTAATTTAGGTTTTCTTCAGTATACTACATATAATAATTACAAATATAATAATTATAGATTATAGTAAACAATTTAACACAAGGGGTTAGAAAACGCGTACCCCAAATTACAAGGTTTGACACTTACAAGAAGGCTCGTAAATATAAATAGAACTCAGTCCATCAGGCTCGCAACGTCGCCAACAACACGCGATACGAAAGTCTCGGTGGGAACGAGACAAAATTAACACAAACAACTAGCGCAACGGTCGCCGACTGAGCTACATTCTTAACAACGCTACTATTCCGAATAACATTCCTCCCCTACTTCTCGCATATCATACGCAAACATCGCAAGAATGCCTATCAGAGATCCCAATTCGCGGACTTTTGCAGCATGCAGCAGCAGGTGAAGGGGATACGCACACACGCGAACAGCCGTGTACGTGTGCACTCGGGGCTTCGGCCAACTTCGAGCAGTAGAAAGAGAGGGACATACATAAGTCGTTCTCTTTCTTTCGTTATAGCTATAGCTATAGCTAACATTGCCGGCCGCCGATCCGCGAGAAGCGTGCTTAGCCTGTTTCTCGTGCGTGGCTTATATGTTCCTTCTTTCTTCCTCTTTCTCATACTTAAATAAATATTACTAAGGCTACGTTGCTATATTCACTGCCAATACTGGAAATCTATAGCAAAAGTGACGTGAAATATAGATTTTTAATACTGGCAGTGAATGTCGGAATGCAGCCAAAATAAATCTGAAAATTTAATGGATACATATAAAAGATATAAGAATAAAATCAAATTTAGTTATATTGATACTACCAGATCAATAGATCAAAAATATTGAAAATCAAATATAATAATTAACAAAAAGCAACTATTTGTATAATAAATATTAGATATATAAGCAAGAAGTATTATTTTAAAATTCCTATCTTTTACTTATTTTACACTACAAACTATCAAATATTANGAATATAAAATAAACACAAAACCCATAAAATGTAATTATTTTCTTAACAGTTATTAAAACTTATTACAACAAAAAATTTATTTCGTATAAAACACTTTGGCAACAAACACTGCGCTTTCATACATAAAGAAAAATAATATAAATAATAATGTAAATAAAAATATAAATAACAATATAAACAACAGTATAAATACCAATATAAATGTATAAAAATTACATAAAAAACCATATAAGAAAACCATATAAAATTATCAAATATATTGTATGTGGATAATAAATAACAAATATATACATATATATATAAGCGTATCACCAGATTTACAGAAGTTGTGTAATAACATTTTTAATCTTTTGACTAAGTCAACATTACTCTTACATTAATCGATTATTGATGGCATCTCGTTGTGTCGCTTTTGTTCTTAAACAAATTTCGTTAATTAATAAAAATAATGCGTCATTTTATAAAATGCAGTTTCATTTTATACCACGTTGCAGCACAGATCATTAAATACTCTGTTATGTCGATACTAAACTTTAATTTGCATGTAATTATCATATAAAAATATATACATTTTTTTTTGCTTTTTTTTTATTTTTTAAAATGTGAAACTAACAACTAGCAGACGTAAAGAGTAACAATGATCGCTTTTACGTTGTCTTTGATAGAAACCAGTTTGATAATTTTTTTTTTACTATCAGAATCAAAGACAATTTCTCGCATATTATTTATGTATATATGTATATGTATATATGCATACATATTTATTTATTTTTATGTATTTTTCTTAACAAAGTATTTAATGATCGTTGCTGCAAAATGTTGTTATGAAATGAAACTGCATTTCATAAAATGACGCATTACTTTTATTAATTAACAAAATTTGTTTAAGAACGAAAGCGACACAACGAGATGCGCATCAATAATCGATTAATGTAAGAGTAATGTTGACCTAGTCAAAAGATTAAAAATGTTATTATACAACTTCCGTAAATCTGGTGATACGCTTATATATATTGTGACGTGGTAATCGCGTCGCTCCTCTTTCGCCACAAAAGCTCGAATGATCGCGGGAGTCCGGGAGCGCGAGCCGTCTGGGAAGCGCTAAGATCTTCTAGGGCTTGCTTGCGCGCGCTAGATTTAGTCGCTTATTTTGTTAGTTTTTTTTGTATGCTCTTGGCGCCTTACCACACTGAGAACACACTACTGGAGGAGGTATCAAGAGCCGTCGATTGTTGGATAAAGGCGAGAGAAAGCGAGATAGAAGGGCGTGCGTGGAGTCGCAGCTAGGCACTCGCACGACAGCCAGAGGGGTAAATCACAAAGAACAAGCGGCGCGGGAAAGGACAGCGACGAAGACAGCAAACCTCGGCGCTGGGTAGCCGAGGAAGAAATACAAACACACAACGATGGAGACAGCTTTGACCTTCCTTTTGCATCGGAAAGGCCTGCTGCAAACCTTCGCTGCTAACCTGCAACTGCTATCCTGCTGCGCTACCGCATGCTGCCTCTTTGTTAAATTTGCGCCATCCAACGCTTGGAAATATCTGCTGTTGCATTTTTGCTAGTAAGGGTCCGGTAATCTATTTAAATTTTGCGGCCGCAAGTCCTGTCGCCGAGCGAGAGTATCGCGTCACGTGTAGCGCCCCTCGCGACCTGATTGGCCGCAACGATCTACCTTATGCAACCTTAGCGCGCTCAGACGCATTGATCCCGAATCGATCGCAATCCTCGCTCTCGTGGTCGCTATTTACCGAACGGGACGGACGCACTGACGGCACTCCCGACGATCTAACGTTCACCGACGAACTTAGCAAATTTTCTGGATGGAGACCGACGACGACGTGCGGTGAGGTGCCCTCGTTTAATTGTGAGCCACGAATCCGCGTTACTCGAGTCTCGTGTCGAGGCTAGTCGCTGAATCTCGCGTGGTGATACCGGCAAGGATATAACCTTTGCCATAGTTGCGAATTTTCGGCAGCGGCTAGAATCGGACTTCACGGGGCTTTGTGGTATTAGTTCGTAAATTTAAGTGCGTCTCGGGCAATTATTTTATTGAGTATTACAAGCCCTGGAGTTCCGCTAACGCGCCAAGCAGCATCCTAGTCATTTTGTTGTGTTTCGCGTGTACAAGTGTTTGTCTATCGTATTGTTTTGCGACCGCCATATTTTACCGGGTATCGTACCGATCATCGTATCGAATACCGTATCGGGTATCGTACCAAATCCCGGACTGATTATCGTATTATCAATCTAACGCTTATTATCGTAACGTTTTTTGTCCTGCGTAATATTTACAGCTCTGTCACCTGCTGCTGTATTGACTATTGTACCGATTTATTGTACCGCTATCTGGCAATCTAACGTATTTATCACGATCTCTTTTAGATAGTCACGTCGCTAATTGCAACATTGTACGCTACTCTATCGTACCGCTATTACATTTTCTGAAGCATTTTAGTATGGATTTTCCTAGTGATCTGCCTAGAGTGAGAGGTGTGCATTTCGGAAGAGCAAGCAGACTATCGTAGCGACAATTAGACTTGTGCCGCTATTGTATTGAACAAGAGAAAAATACCGTACCGCTATCGTACCGAATCGAAGAAACCTCTCGTATCGTACTGGGAGATTTTTCGGATCGGAGAGTGCATAGCTCTTGTTCCGTGGGGCAAACTCCACGGCGGACTCGCCATTTAAAACAGGCGAAGTTTACAGTCATTTCAATTCTAAATTGAACTAGCTCTTTCGATTTTGCGAGCGCTTCACTCCGGTGTGCTAATTACCACGTGCTTGCTGCATTATAATTGGCTGCTGAATTACATCGAGACCAGTGACGGGAATTTGGCGAGAGCTTCGCGGTTTGCATGCACGCGACGTAAGCCCGACTAGCCCCCGAGGAATCAAGTAAGTCCGACGGCTTAGATATTACGCTTTGCGACCCGCCTTTGCACGCCTAGTTGTAAGCGCACGATTTTACTAAAGGAGTCTCTTTCGCCGTCTTCATATCCTCAAAAGCTCTGACTAAAACGCTTGGTACTTTGTCTATCCTGTTGCCTGTAACGTAGAGTTTAGGTAAAGTCAACGCGACGACGTAGCGTTCCCGGTGTCACGCGTCGTTATATATAAACGTTGGTCCTGCGACCGATTACGTTTCTGTAAAGAGCGTATTGTTATTTGTCACCGTAAATCTGTTATTTTCTTTTAGGTACTTTCTTTTGTTGTTATTTACCGCCGTGACAGAGCGAACTCGCCGTATCATATTGGTAAACTTAATTTTTGTATTTTTTTCTTTTTCGCAAATTTGTCTCTTACTCCGCGGTATTATAATAAATTGTTAATTGTTATTCCTATCTGCAGTGTGGTTAATTGCGAGTCTAATCTAAGATTCGTTTGGGACAGCCTTGGTTATTTATCGTACAAAACCAACCCCTCTCCGTTCCAATAGAGCTAGTCGGCCTGTTGTGTCGAGCGACGCAGATTTTGACGCGGTCACGCGTCTGGCACTCAAAATTTTTACAAAGGATTCGTCGGCTCGGCTCAGTAGTGTGCTCGTGTTTCAACCCTTTTTTCTTCTGCCGACACAGACGCTCCCGATCTCGCGGACTACCGTCCGTGTCCCGATTTCGTATTTTCGTTTCGGGTGGAGCGACGCGAGAAATTCGTAATAACTCAGAAAAACGTCACAATATATATATATTTGGTATTTATTATACACATACGATATATTTGTTAATTTTATATAATTTTCTTATATGGTTTCTTATGTAATTTTTATATATTTATAGTGTTATTTATACTGCTGTTTATATTGTTATTTATATTTTTATATAAATAAAAACATTGTCACGTATAAGATGCTTTCGTATTTTCGCGTACGTCTGACGAAGATAGGAACAGTCGACACTCGAATGACGACCCATTGCAAAGTATTCTCGTATCGTATCCTGCTTGTCATATGCCACGTCATCAAAAATAAAAATAGAATTCAGAAGTGCTTCACTCGGCGGAATCACATCAGTAGTGAAACTATGAGAGTTCTAACTCAGGAGCTTCAAAGGGAACGCGGGATATGACGTCACGCGGGGAAAAAAGCGGGCGCGGGGCGTGAAGTAACAGGGGGAGGAGTAATGACGTCACGCGAGGAAGGAAGTAATGACATCACTATGACGTCGCGCGAGAAATGACGTCACACGAAGATGTGGCCCTGCAGAATATGACGTCACACGGCGTCAGGAAGTGATGCAAAGAACGTCTTTTATGGCGGCTTTTCACGCGCACTAGAAGCGACTTTACACGCGGTTTGACAATATGGCGGCGGCAATATGGCGGTTCGACAATATGGCGACTCCAAAGTATGTACTTGTTACTGCGGTAATATGCATTATGATTTGTAATGTTACGTAACAGGATGGCGACTCCGAGATAGTCTTTATATAACATATCTAAAAAACAGCAGCTATATATATTGTTACGTCCTGGACTCCACGGTCCCCTTCTGTTTGGAACCAGACATTAACTAACTTTAAGATTTGCGTCTTAGAATTAATTTTTAAGTAACAATCCTTGAGCAGAGAACAGAGGACTTATTGAACTAAAATAAAATCCGTATCGCAATTTTTTTATCTAGTTACTTTTACCGACTTTCAAATGAGTATCGGTCAATTAATCAACAAGCAGTCCGGATGTTTAGTTCACGAATATAAACTTAGATAATTTAGGCGGTCCGCTAATCTCTAGCAAGGAATGTTCGGGCACCGAAAGTGAACAGGAAGTTGCACGTGCAG
>NW_018023077.1:2840-6419 GCF_002006095.1 Pseudomyrmex gracilis | reverse complement strand
CAGGTCCTGTCCTAGGTAAATTAGATTTGTTTCTAAGACCTAAAAGAGGACCGACGAGTGAGAAGACGTTAGACAAGTAATATCGAGAAGTCCGTTGACTTGACTACGTCGTTGAACAGTCTCACTCGACTCGCATGCTTGCCTTATCTCATTAGGTCAATGTGCCGAGATATAATACACAAAAGTGTCGTGTGTCAAGTTGCGTTCCTCCGTTAGGACCCGATCGTAACCGTAGGTCAGGACGTAACAATATTGTACATATTGTTTTCGGCATATGCCGCAGTATGTAACATTGGACGCAGTGCGCGTAAAGTTGCATAGGTGCAAATTTTAGCGAGAACGTGCAAAGTTGCAGTTTTCAATTGTAGCGTGAAATAGCAAAGCCGTATTAGTTATTGTTTTATATTCCCATTTTATTAAGATTGTGTCTATTGTTACGTTTTAAGAGAAACAGGAGTTTTGACCGTTTCGGGATGCCCTACGGTCGGAGAGCACTTTAGTGTTTTCTGGGAATTATTTTAGAGTTCTTCACCGTCGCAGTACCTACACTCAAACACGGATTTTACTGTAACGATATTTTTGTTGCACCTAGCACACGCGATATGTCCAACGATTGTATAAGGAGGAGTGACAACCGTGTGATATTTTCGGACACGAGGACAGGAATCTAGAAGTCGTATGGTTTCTAACCTAATTCCACACTTTGTGCAAGGAACCGGAGAACTTCTATTACCAATTACTACCGCGTGTAAGTAAATTACTTCAAAAGGTTCCACCGGTAAGGTGAACTCGAAACAATTGTTACAATACAATTCGTTAGTTAATACGCGAAGCTTGGCATTTACCTGCCTACACCTACCGAGATGATACCGCTGATGATGGTTGAGGGCGGGAGACAGATAAACTAAACGTGTATCCGACTGCTTTTTAGGTTTACACATTTAATGAAAATAAGTAGAAGTAACTAAACACTAAATTTACAACGGATCAAACGGATACAATGTTTGTCGACGTTTCGCAATATAAGTATTATAACGCGGATCTAATTTTGGAATATTACACGGATACACTGGCTGTTCGGTTAATTTTGTGCGGCAAATATCATGATTTCTCGCTATACGTATCGTATCGTGGATCTTCTTGTGGAATCAATGGTTGTAAAAATGTTCTGGGTATTGTGACGGTTTCTAACCGTTTCCAAATTCTTATAGTATGCGCGACGGCTTCTATCAATACTACAGTTGGTTGATTAGTTTTTATATTTTTGTTGACGACCTGATTTTCTAATTCTATACGTTCTGAAACGCTAGAGTACATATAGTCAGAGATGTCTGCTTCAGGAAAATTTCCTTCGGTTTTATATTGTTTAACAAGTTTTCTCAACTGTACTTTCCTACCGGCTCTTACGCCGCGTTTATTAGGCCGTGGCATTTATGGATAGACATAGGTTACAAATGGAGGTGTTAAGATTCCATTTACTGGATAAATTTATTTTGACAGGATACAGCAGTTCGCTTCGTTACTCAAGCGCTCCAGCTGGTTAAGTTTTTAGGATTCTGGGGTTGACAAGAACGGCGGTTCGCTTCCTTACTCAAGCGCTCCGGCCTAGGAGAACGGACTGAATTTATTTAAATTTATTGAAATAAATATTCAAAGCAGAAATCTCTTACTTATGTGTGCTTATTTCTACCGCTTCTATTTTAAGGTTATTCGGAATACTTCGTTATAATTATTATTAGTAACGCAAGTTCCTAAGATTCTACAAACGTGGTTTATGGATTTAGTAAATATTGATGTACGATAATTTCGTTCTATTCTATGATTCTGTGATTCTATTATTCTATGAGTCTACACGCGAGTCTTGTACCCAGGGCGTTTCCTTACTCAAGCGCTTCACCAGTTAAGACTTAGTTGCGAATTTAGGAAATTACAATGTCTATGATTCTGTGATTCTATTATTCTATGACTCTACACGCGAGTCTTGTATCCAGGGCGCTTCCTTACTCAAGCGCTTCACCAGTTAAGACTTTGAATCGGATTGAGACTGAATATCGGGATGGTTACCGGAATTAGAATGATTTTATAATTCTATACGCGAGTCTTGTATCCAGGGCGCTTCCTGACTCAAGCGCTTCACCGGTTAAGACTTTAAATCGGACTGAGACTGAATATCGGGAAGAATGAGAACAGAAGTGACTTGAACGGAGAATAGTGAATTAATGACGCTTCGTGCTCCGAGATTCTTCTTTTATACCCGATTCGCTTGGCGGGGACGCAGCCCCGTGGATCCTAGTGGCAGCCGGTGTCGACGAATAGAAAACGTGCGCAGTGAGGACTCGGGTCCCCCGAACAGGAGTGGTGGCTATCGCTGGCCAACAAGAATACAGCTGCAATAGGGAAGTCCCGCTGCAGTAGGAATAAGATTTTTCTCACGCGCTCACGACTTAGGAATGTTGCGCGGATAAGATATCGATGGTGCTCTTGCCTCGGCAGAGCGCGAAGGGTTTATGGTTAGGCTTTAGATAAGATAACTCGGTCGGCGCCGCCGTGGCGCCTCTCTTCGGCTTGAACCAAAGAACGCGATTACTAAGAACTCTTGCCTCGATGGAGTACAAAAATTTTCGCTTAGCCTTTGTTGGAATAAAACAACGCTAGGCTTGACATTGAAGAGCGCCGGAATGTCGTGAGAATTAGTACGAGTGCGTATGCACTTTACAATGACTTTTGGCTCGCTATAGTTAGGTCTACGCTATAATTATAATGCTTCTGGAACGCATACGAAAGACTTACTGACTATATGCGCAGCTCACTATGTTAACCGCATATATATAGATATATACTTGTACGAGAAAAACGCAAAGGGTACCCCCTTGGGACACATTCTAGTAAATATAGATGTACTTCCTACGGTTAAACATGAAATTGAGAAGTAGCCGAAAAACTTAGTTTCTATGAAGACTAAAAGTCACATATATAGATATAGTACGTATATTAATATTTTACGACTTATGAGATATAGCGGTTTTTAACAATTGTGGATATTTCGAGAACCAGAATAGATATTCGGAAACGGACCACGTAGGGGACCTTTACTTTAGGTTCAAGAATTTTATGCAACATAGTAAAAGTAAACAATTTGATTATCTTGGAAACGGTGATAGTTAGAGAAAAATAGTTTTCAGATTCTTGTTTCTATTACTTAGGTGCAAAATACCACGTTATTAAAAAGTAATAATTTTAATTACTTAAACAATCGATTGTTACTAACAAATTCTAGGGACTTGAAACGACACTGGTATTTTGCAGTTTTTTTATGGTGATTCGAACGGTAAAAACCGTTTTTTCCTATCTCTTGTGATTTTTGTTATATTAATTTTGCAACTTACGTAATAATACAGGGTGCGCCATCTCAATCTGGTTGATGAAAGTATTGAATAACTTAGAGAATTTTCAACAGATTTCACAAAGTCGTATTTTTTTATTAAATTTGATTCATCACAATTTATTTTGATTAGTTTCCAAAAACCACATCGATCAAATGTCCGCCTTTATTACTGAGACAAAAATGAGCTCTTTTTT
>NW_018023077.1:0-2530 GCF_002006095.1 Pseudomyrmex gracilis | reverse complement strand
ATTTGTGGTAAAACAAAGTGTGCCAACATCCACCGATATCGATCCCCATTGACAGTTTCACCAGCTCTGAAGAAAAATGGTCCAATGATGGTTTTTGAGCAAACACCGGCCCAAACAGTCACTTTCTCATCGTGCAATGGAGTTTCGTGAATAATATGAGAATTATCGGTGCCCCACATGCGACAGTTTTGTTTGTTGACAGCGCCAGAAAGGGTGAAATGAGCCTCGTCGGTCATCAGAATTCGCTCCCAAAAATCCGGCTCAGCTTCTTTCATTCGACTAACGTTCTTAGCGTAAGCCAAGCGTCGCGGCTTGTCAGTTTCCAACAATCTTTGAGTCAACTGCACTTTGTACGGAAACATGTAAAGATCTTGCTTTAAAATCCTTCTCAAAGTGGTTCCACTGATGTTTAATTGCTGAGACCGGCGGCGGTATGAGACATTTGGATTTTTTGCAACACTCTGTCGAACAGCTTCGATATTTTCATTTGAACGACCTGGACGCGGTCGAGCTTGATGTTGGAGATTCGCTACAGACCCGTGCTCCATGAAATTTGAAGCCAAATGACGGATAGTGTCGCCTTTGGGCGCAGAACGTCCGCGATATTTTATACGATACGCACGCTGAGTTGAAACAACTGAACGATTATTTTCAATGTAAAGCGAAACTATTTCGGCGCGTTTTTTCGGCGTATAGCGATACATGGTTGAAATTGTACTGAAATAACCTATACGAAACGTGTTGTACGACGCTGGTCGATTAAAATCTGTCAGAGTTATTCAATACTTTCATCGACCAGATTGAGATGGCGCACCCTGTATGTGGTTCGGATTTAAGCTAAGTGAAACATGGCCAACGGTAATAGGAATACGTTGGTATCTCGTACGAGTCGATAACTTGCTCGGAAGTACGACTTTTAGCAATTGTTCACTTACCGACTGTGGTAAATGTTTAAGTACGGTAAAATGATGGTACTGGTGGTAACAGTACCGACTTTGGTACTTGAAAGAAACGGTAGGTGTTAACATAACCAGTTACCGGCATGAGTTACCTCTTAACTTTGTGTCTTACGGCTTACTTTGCTGTACGCACATCTATCTTACACTTCTAGTCTATGGTCAGCACTTAAGGTAGTGTTTCTCTCGACCAATCAGATCGTTTTCGTCGGTTTTAAACGGGCTCTCAAAGAGATTTCGGGAAGAAACTTACAGGATGGTACTCGCAAGGTTTCAGAGTGGTAGAAAACGCAACAAACTTATTGACTACGCAAAACGCGTTTTACCAAACCGGTTACTTAATGAGATTTCCTTTACTTTTTTCAGTAGTTTAAAACATGAATTTCAAGAAAAGGCTAACTCGGCGTAGTTGCTGCGTGCCTTGTCAACCCGTACGACAAGTTTTTGCACTTTAGCCAATCAGGTTGTTTGTCACCAGGCGATCACCCAATCAGACGTTTTCACTGATTTTGACCGACTTCCTGGGCGAATTTTGAAAAAAGAAACAATGGACGTGATTTGTGAGAGTCCAGAGACTTAGAACTGGCAAAAAACTGTTTTGACCAATCAGATGACTTTATGAGTTTTTAACCAACTTTCCGGCTGATTTTTAGGAAAAGAAATCTGGGAGATGACTTACAAGGACCCGACGAGTTGGAATTTACAATAAAACGACTGACCAATCAGATTGCGAGTTACTAGGGAACTGACCAATCAAAGCTTGGTACGGTGAAAAACGGCTTAATACTACGCGTAAAAGACTGTAAGCTTGTAAACACGTAAAAAACAATCGCACAAACCTGGTTAACATAAGATTATGTGAACTACGTAATTTTAAGAATAACATTTGTAATACGCAACTTAAAGTGTCGTTACTAGCTTGGTACAATTATATAGTTTGACCGGCCTAGTGGTCTCGCGGCCTGAGTGCAGGGGCTGCGAACCCGGAGGTCCCGAGTTCGAATCCGCTCACCACCTAAGGATTTTTTCCGGGCCGGTCCCCTTCAACCAAGGTTTTCGGTTGATCGGCGAACTAAATCGGGTCTCCAAAAATTAATTCGGATGTAATTTCGAATTTATTTCTCTCCCAAAGCGATCACAAGTCACAACAACTTGAGCACGAGCCCGACACAGATAGATACGCCTACTGTGAAAGACGGCCGTGTATCGCGTGGTAGTAGGAACAAAAAGAACTGCACAAATTGACTTCAAAAAAGAAAAATCACTTGATCTTCGACATAAATGTGTCTAATAGCCTAATAGAGCTACAGGCACGTTAAATACCCAATAAAAAAAAAAAGTACGATTATATTGCAGTATGTGAATATACTTTAGTACATGCGATTATAATATAAAGTATGTGATTACAACATAGTTGTATGTGGGTTTAATATACAGGGTGCGGCGCCAAAATCCGGACAAATTATATATGTTTTTCTAAATATGTTTTATTGCTACAATGAAAAGATTTACAAAATTTGTTTAGCTCCATTGTTTGTAAGGCCATAAATAATATATTCACTCAATATATCCCC
>NW_018023076.1:8044-15551 GCF_002006095.1 Pseudomyrmex gracilis | reverse complement strand
AATACTTGTTTTTTTTAAGATCTCTGTTTTATAATAATATGCGTTTTAATACAGATTTATCAGTTTGGTCTGCAAATATTGCTTCACCCACTGAAGTTNAGCGGAATGGGTTTATTTTATTTTGGCTACAAATTTATCCGTTCGGTTAGTGCGTAATATCATTTCAGTACTACAAATAAATCAAGAAATATTAGTTTTAATCGGTCCAGAATTTTAAACAAAAGTCTTTATAATAACATTTTCTTTCAGTTCTTTGTCTGGATTTTTACTATGTTTCTTTTAATAATGCAAGAGGACACGTATTCTGTACAACGTATGTCATCTGTAACAAATGTGTCATCGTGTTTTTTCTAGAAAATAATTGTATTTGTGAAGTTCCTACATTAAATAATCGGATTAGGCAATACGAGCAATTATACAAGATTTTCGTGTATTGTATTTGTTATTCTTTTATTGTATTTGGTTCAGACGTTTTGATCTATATTCTTTAAGATCTGTATCAGTGATTGTCTGTGTACAAATTTATTACTATATAAAATTAAGAAAATTTTTGAATTAAGAAAATTTTAGAAATTATTATCTATATTAAATGTAGATATATATATGTATATGCGCCTTATCACCATTCGATGTTCAACTTAAGTTGTGAAACGTATTTTTAATGTATGCACACGATAAGTACTGTCACATATAACAACTTTGATGATATGACGTCTTTCACGTATTTCACAAAACAAAAACTACCGAAACTACCAAAACAAAAACTACAGTAACTTAGAGATTAAAGATGCACAATTTTCTTTGTTTTTACTTCGCCGCTTTTTAATGTAACTAATTTTCAATGACTTTTCAATGTAACTAATTTTCTTTTTGCGAACTTACTAACCTATTGTTGGAACAAGTTCGTTGACGCTCAAAGACTTTCTTTCTGTAAATTAAAACATTGCAAATATACGAGAATCGACAAAAAAATTCTTTGGATGATCAAAAAATCATCTACAGCCGACAGCCATACAAGAAGTGGCTCCTTCGTTGTGACTTGGCCCGGTCAACACCGACACTGATCTTAATGACCGCTCTAAATTTTGTTTTTCATTCAATGGACCTCAACTTACTGATAAGACTCGTGTAAATGAGATACTTATTAAACCTACTTATTTGAATGACTTCAATATAAACAAATAGAAAGAAAAATAGTTTGTTAATCTATCTTCTTGTGACATACCTGACGCTATCCGTGATCTTCTCTCGCTGGGAGATAAGTTCGCCTTATCTTCCCAATGTATGAGAGGACGGACGTCCTTGGAGATCATAAAGGATGTCGAAAACAACATCAGACTATCTGATCAGACTACCAAATCTCGAATCCGCTCACTGTTTTCTTAGTCACTCAAACACTTTATAGATGAACATCCACATTTAAACAATTTTGAAAGAAATACTATTGAGATTGCGAAGCTTACCAACCATTTTATCAAAGACCATCCAAACATTTTGTTCACCAGAGTTGANAAGGGCAATATCACAGTNGNTGTCGACAGAGATGATTATATCAAAAAAATGGAACTCATGTTGAGTGACATGGATACGTATATAAAAACCGAAATTAAGAATCCTGCCAAAAGAATTGAGAATAGGTTGAACGAGTGTCTGAGGGCTTGGAAAAATGCGAATTACATCAAGCAAGAACAAATATTATTCTTTGATGTGCAATGATAAATCTCTCTCTAGGACATACGGACTTCCTAAGATACATAAGCCAAATATTTCATATAGAATTATAGTTTCTTGCACCAACACTACATTATTTAATTTTGCAACTTTTTTACATAGTATTTTATATATGAACTTACCAAAACCTCGTAGTTTTATACTCAACAGCTTTAATCTTTACGGAGGTTTGTTTGGCTTACATATTGGTGATTCTGACGTATTGTTTTCTCTCGATGTTGTCTCACTTTTTACCAACATACCTCTAGATCTAGTATTGATCTCAATAAAGTTTGTTGCTCTACAGTTTGCTTTTAGTTCAAATTAAACAACAGTTCGAAGAGTCCGTTTGAATTTTGCGAAGTTGCATAATTTCGACGAGAGAAAAAAAATACTTAACATAATTATTGTATTGTGTTTAAGATCATGAGAACATCTGTCTCGTACGTTACGTTAATGACTCGGATAATAACATGTGAGTTTTTGCCATCTGCGGTCTTGCGGTTTCTTTGTAAGTTGATCGTCGAGAAAACAATTGACGAATAAACATACTTTATTTTTTGTTGTATTTGCACGGGTAATTATTGATCTTTTGTCGTCGCAGTTCTCTTTTTATTTTTCACTTATATTTTCTGAGACAGGACAATAGTTATTAATCAAAAACAAACTTATCAAGTTTTACAATTATAATGTAAACAATTCTTAAACCTAGAAACAGAGCAACTTTTTTATTACTCTATTTTTTTTTTAGTAATATTTTTTTTATAACGTTTCTATATCGACAAGCAATCGTATCGCCGGTAGATATATCGAATCATTAACGCAGATAGATAACGTTCGTTATTTTACCGCGTGCATTTGAAAATACAAGAGACTTACAAGGTGTTACTTTATAAATCTACAAAAAAAAAAAATATATTTATACGATTATCAATTTTTCTTTTCCTAAAAATATTATTTGCTGCAGTAGCGCTGGATACGTTCGTACTTTTTTTAAATATAATTACATTTGATTTTTTATAACACAGATATTGTATAAAATCGCGCTAAATTTAAAAGAGAATCGATTATTCTGCATTAAAAAAAAATAAATAAATAAAAAATTCTCCAATTAATTTCTATTTACTTCAAAGACATAGAAAGTCGTGTAGATTTTGTCCTCACTTCGATAGAAGACTTAATAACTGTCTCACACGGTGTGTGCTCACTTTGTAACTCGATGGATATACACAACCGTCTGATTATACCTTGTCGATAGTAAAGTGTGTATCGAGAGAGAAACCCACGACTCACTTTACTCTTCATAAATATGCGACGCGCTTTGTTTTCCATTGCGTGTCATTAAAGTCGTCGCTTCTCGACAGACACGGCAATTTTCTTTTCGAAATTGTTTCAGAGAGTATGCGCTATGAGACTTGCAAAGTCTCTTCCGCGTTCGAATTGAAATATTCGACGAGACGCGCGATCGGTGTCGATCACAGAGTGTTGTCTTTGATGAAAACGCGAAATGTCGACGATCTACAACAACCGCTATTATTATCTGAACAAACACTTTCTGATCGTTATCGGCCAATGGCCGTATCAGTCGCGACTGAGAGCCAACGTGATGCTCGCCATCACGTTGTTTTTTCTTTTCAGCTTGACGGCGTTCGAGGTGTTTAAAAAACGGGTTTCACGATATATATACGCGCGTCCATCAAGACTCAAACTCTAACATATGTTTCTGATATTTCGCAGTTCTGGGGCCTGATAGCCGGGATAAAAAACTTAAACATCGTCATGGAGAACAGTTCGCCGCTGCTGGTGAACAGCTTCATTATCGTGAAATTAACCAATTGTTTCTTCAATAAGCACAAAGTCCGTAAAAATAAGCTTTCTACCTGAAAGTGCGAATAAACTAATCATTATTTTGTAATTTTTTTAATCGAACGATTTTTTTTTCGAGTTGCAGATGAAGAAACTTCTGGATGACATTGAGGAAACTTGGAAGATGAAGCAAAACGGTCCGGAGAATGAGATATTGCGAAGTTACGCGGAGAAGAGCAAGATTTTCTTCAAGCAGTACGCGTGTGAGTTGTCCTTATCGTAAAAATTGACACATTCACTCTTCGTGTTATTGTAAACATATTAAAAAAAAACCATCGAGACATCAGAGATACGATTAAATTACGAGGGGGAAATTCATGAAAAAACGAGACGTGTGTGTCCGCTCGGTTCCAGTCGGTCTTTATATGATGTGGTTGTTTTACACCACGATGCCAATCGTTGTTAACGGAGTGTATCGCTTTTTGCCAACGAACGACACCTATTCAGCCAGATTTCTGTATTCGTTTGGAACACGTTGTGGACATGGACAAATACTTCAATCTGTTGATGTTTCACGGATTCATCAGGGTGTTCTACATAGTTGCGGTACCGATAGCTCTCGACACTTTCTTCATGCTTTGCGTGAACTATGTCTGCGCGCTGTTCGAGAATATACGGCGAGTTTCGCTGTTTTTTTTTTCGAAATTCCAGACAGCGGATCGACTACAAGACGACTTAAAAAAACCGTTGAAAATGTCGAACATTTAATAATAAAATAATATGATACAATAACAGAGACAATAAGACGATTTTAAATCGTCTTTTGGAGACGTGTGCTGTCTAGAATAATTTCATTTTTATAAACGATGTTAAACGTATATAACGTATTTTTGCTTTTATCGGATACAACTTGGAGCGAATACCAGCACGCACAGACGTATTGTTCAGCTCGAACATAACGGACGACAAGAATTACGACATCATAGTATACTGCATCAAGTGGTACAAACACGCATTGAAGTAAGTACTCGGTACTGTCATAATATTTCAGACACCCTGTATATGTGATATAAGACATCTCATTTTTTTTTATACGCAGCTTTTTCGAACTGCTCTCATCCACTTTTGCAACGTCTTTCCTCTTCGTGCTTGGAAACACACTAGTATGTTTGAGTTTCACCGCGGCTGAGGTGAACAAATTTGTTTTTTTTCTTCAATTTGCTTGAAGTTGTTGCGCTTCGGTATCTAATAAAATGTTTGTTGTTTCAGCTGATAGTGGTGGACGTTCAGTTGGATAAAATTATCAGAATAATTGCCAACAATGTGGCGCAATTGTTCCACCTTCTGTCGTTGAATTTGACCTCTCAACTACTGATTGATTCTAGCAACGAATTTCAGACAGTAATGTGTGTATTAATTAGCGAATAATATAAAAAAATCGAAAGATTCTAATTTTCTTCCAAGTGTTAAGATTTTGAAAAAAAAAACAAGTAACTTCGCGCGATTGTTTCGCACAAATTATTTTTCGCGAACTGTTTAAAGCGGTAATCGTTATTTTTTAATTTTTTTTTTGACGAAACACACGCGATTGTTTGCATTTGAAAAATTGATTTGCAGTTACAGCTGCAACTGGTACGCGACTTCGGTGAGATGCAGACACTTGTTAAGACTGACTTTATTACGCGCCTCGAAGCCGTGCCAAATAAAAGCGGGCAAGATGTACGTAATGTCGCTGGAAACTTTCAGCTCGGTACGTGCAATAGAAAAAAAAACGTGCAATAAATAAAAAGTCAATTAACACTTGACTTGAAAAATCAGAACGTTCTTACGATGATTTTATTTATTATTGCAGATCTTGCAAGTGTCGATATCTTACTTTACGGTGCTCACGTCAATGCAACTATAATGAATCTCGCGCGCAACGAGAAACCATAGTTTAACTTATATAGTGATTACGCTATCTTGATTGGTTTTTTTTTTTTAAACATTAGTTTGTGTAAATATACGTTAAAAGAAAAAAAACATACCTGCGTGTACAATTTTGTTTTGGCGCACCGATTGAAATATTTTTAAACTAAAATAATTTTTAAATATTAATCTTACGTTAGTATACGTACTTGTTGATTATTTCGTTACATAACATGTGCAATGCGATACAAGAAGTTGCGGCAGTTCGCCGCTGTATGATTTTAAGAATTGAAATTTCAATTCAAAAAACACGTGTAAAAATTTACATGTGAACATATGTATATGTATATATATATATATATATAATAGAACATTTCAGCATAACATCCTGCAAAGTGGCTCGTATGATCTTAATCTTATTCATTTCTTAGTTATTACTTCAAGAAAGCCTTAAGTTTTTTTATTAACAGTTCGCCTTTTTTCAGCAGCAACCGAAAGTCTTTCGTTTTTGTAAAAGATATTTCCAAAGGTATACACGCACGAGCGCGGAATTAATTTTCTTCTTTGTGTCCTTTGTGTGGTTCACGCAATAGTGCGTGGTTACTTACGTAACGGTGCGATCGATCGCGCTCTTCTTAACACGCCGTCATCAGCCACGCAAATTTCCACCGTTATCATTACACGTTGGGTGGATATTCACCGACGGAATACGAGATAAACGTAGAAGATTTACTTTGGCGATCAGTTTTACAGACACACTTCAGTTCTCGGAAGTAAATTGGAATGAACGTCGCAGATCGGCCAATGGCTCGAACAATCCGGTTTTAACAAATAATTTCTCTCCTTCAATCTCATCTTCGTCATCGGCAGTCAATTCTGTTTGCAAGTTGAGACGCAATACATGTTTTTTCTTTTTATTGTTTTCGACAATATTCTCAGTATATTTTGACAACTTTTTTATTTTGCATCAGATGTGCGGTCTCGTGGCAAGACTGGGATCTCGTGATCGAATGTTCGTCTCCTATTCATCATCGACCTGATGTGTTTCGTGAAGTTCTTCAACTACCTGTTTAACGCTCGTAAGGTAAGGAATTCACTTAAAGCACTACCAAATACGTAACATGATGTCGCACGTGAATGTTAACAACGGTTTAAGCGTCTTTTCTCGTTCGAAAATGAGAGACAGCTGGCGATTGGCGACGTACGACGCTCAGATCAAAATTTTAAGCGACTAAGTCAACAAAGGCAAAGAGCTGACTAAGAACTACGCGAGTAAAAGGTTTTAAGAGGGTATTGGATATCGACTATAAAGACCTGTAAACCGATCTTTCTAAAATTTCCACTGGTGTCGTATTTACTGCATCAAATCAAAAATGCTTCTACAAAAATAAACATATTGTGCAAACATTTCTCGCTAAGTAATAGCTTTTTTGGTTGTCAAAAATAAGCAAGTTTTTACTACTACAGTTTTCTTCTATAACCTCATTATATATTTGTGTGATAGAATTGTTTAAATTTATATATATATTCTATTTATTATTATATTATTATTTATTATTATTTATTTATTATTATTTATTTATTTATTAAAAAACCTAGTAATGAACAAAGTACGAAAAAGAATATATAAGACATTCAGACTATGGTTGTCTAGTTGATGAGAAAAAGCGATTCTCGTAATGACGGTAGTAGATTGTCGTATGCGCACGCGCGCTATTATAGTGAATAAAAAACAGAGTTTAATAGAGCATTATATATCTTTTTTCAAAAGTGCTATGTAGTTTTTTATATAAATTTGCTTTTGTATAAGCGCTTTTCATGTACCTTTGTAGGTAGAAGCGTGAAATTCGAGGGGAAAAAACGGCAGTCATACGATATTATAAGTTTGAATACAGTTATATTTTTTGTTTCTTCTTGTAAATATATATATGTATCAAGGTTGGGTAGTGTCTAGTTAAAAAGATAAAAGTTAAGTTAAAAAGTTAAAAAGTTAAATAATTTTAACTTTATCTAGTTACATTTTTAGACTCTTATCTTTTAACTTTATTTAGTTATATTTTATCGGTAACTAGTAACTTTTTAT
>NW_018023076.1:3687-7279 GCF_002006095.1 Pseudomyrmex gracilis | reverse complement strand
TGTGTTTTTATTAAAAGCACACCAAAAAAAATAGTTTCAAAATGTATTTTTCTGCATATTATTAAATATTTTCAATATAATATTATATATATAGTATGTTTTCTATATTTGTCTTTATAATAATCCTACCAGTGTGATACCACAAACAAAAACAAAAAACAAGACAAAACTAGCATAGGAGCGAACATGCGACCCGCGGACTACTAGCGCGGCGATTAGTTCGCTGCGCTACGCCGCCACTTCGAAAAACTTTCTTTTCGAATTGTACTTACGGAGCACGCGAAAATTCAAACTGCGATTTCTCGCAAATGCTTGAGAGTTGCATCGTCTCCGAATAGCATTTGTTATTTCTATATGCGTACTACCATTCTGCAAAATTGCATCAAAATCGGTGACCCACAGGGTGTACACTCTCCTTGTTAAAAAACCAGAGATAGTAGCAATTTTTTTTATCGACATGTTGCAGCGCCATCTGTTCCAATATCCGTGAACTATATACTAATCATTTTTATATTCTTAGCACTGAAATGCTAGCAAACGTGTACACGAAACGTAGTTTAGATTTTTCTATTTTTTTATTGTAGGCTTCCAAATCGTAGTCTAATAGTCTTATTACATTCTTCAATGTTGTGTCTATGGCAGACACTCGTTGGTTTTTATACATAACTCTTGAACTTCAAATACCAGTACACTAAAAGTAAAGATGATTGTAACATCAAAAATTTTTGTTAAAGTTTTGATATATTGAAAAGTGTCTGCCATTCATTTTATTATTTTCTTTAATTCTGTAGAGCCGTTTTTCTATCCGAGCAATAATTACGAAGAATAGTCTAAAGTACGTATTGCTCGTTCGATCGGTAATAACAGGAAGGTCCAGGACCCTCTTAAAGAGTTTTTAAAAAATATAAAGACATTGATAATGGCTGTTTGAAGCAAACGTCTAATCTAGAGGTCGAAAACGTTTTTTACATTGTTTTCAATAAATTAATTCAATCAATATACACATTAGTTTCCGTGTCTCCTTCAAACAGCCATTATCAACATCTTTAAACTTTTAAATAAGTTTTACTATATTTATTTACTCGTCATCGTATCGCAGTTTAAATATAATATTTTTTATTTAAAATGAACGTTTGAGGTAAGGTAACTCATTGTGAAACAGACGGAGCAAGTTGTCAGACGATGAATATGCGCGACGAAGTATTCGCCGTGCGCAGTAAGATACGTCACGCTATATCTTTAACAACAACATTGTCAATGCAACAAACTGCATTAGTATTTAAAATAAACTATCGTACGGTAGCTCGATATTATGAAAACATTTCAGAAAAAAACATACATGTAAAAATATATTTTGTACAAGTGAGTTGTGGTAAATCAAAAATAATTTTTAGTGATTCAAAAGAAGAACTAAGAAGTTATTAATTACGTGTTTTAGATATTTACTTTTGTCTTACACTCAAGAAAATCAAAAGTTTAGCTTATGTGACAACTCATTTCGGATATGGGGCACATTGACAAATTTGCACAATCGTGTTTACCATTAAATACCTTTGTTCGTATAAAAATATAAATAAATATTATATTTTTTTCTTAAAACTAAAGGATGTGTCTATAATGTAATGTACCCAATATTGCATATGGTGTACAGTGTGATATTTGTAATAATATAATTTGCATGTCTCAATGTGCCTCGGTCACCCTTACGTTTCTGTATTTCTCTTTTTCCTATAAGTTATACGATCGATTTGTTTACTTCAAAAAAAACTCATAATAATACTTACTAATTCAATACTGTTACTGTGAAAATCTACTTAAGTGCCATCACCGTGATGAAATATACAACAATATTCATCGACTACCAGGGTAAGACCTGGTAGTTATCATAGCGAAGTGCAAGTGTTGCGATTATGTATGACACTATGGAAAAAGTCATGCATCCGTATTTTGTAGTCACTTTCTTCACGGGTTGCGGGATTTACATATATCCGAAAAGTCATTTAAGACTTTGTTTCAGTGTCATTTATATACTAATTGTGTGGACTGTTTATGCTTGGGCGTTCCATACTGTAACAGTAACATTCATAGTGCCAGATGGAATTATGAAAGTTATAGATTCTTCTTCAATAGGACTAAATTTATTTCTTTCAATGTTACATATACTTATTACATTTTTCAAACACGAAGTAATTATATTGGTTTCATTTTACAAAACTTTGCAGTGGTGTTTTGCACATATCAATAATTTTACATGTGTAATATATGTAATATATAAAACATGTCATTTTTTTTCTTTTGTCTAACTACTATTTGCAAGCAATATTTTTTAATATAGTACGTCAAGTTTAAGAATTTTCAATACATCTATAATTTTCAATAAATCTATTTAAAGATAAAAACACAATTGATGATAGTGTATTAAAAAAGTATTTTTCTACATAGTATCAAACACTACCAAGTTTTAGTTTTTTTTTTCAAGGATAAGATATTTCTTACTTTTATAATTTTTTTTTACCTATTTTATTCATAGAAATACCGAGAGTTCATAAAGAAACTGGATATTGTAGATGACACATTTGTAAAGCTTGGAATATCTAAAGAATATGATAAAGAACGAAAAATGATAAAATGGTCATTGATTTCGTGGTTCATAATGGTAGGTCTGGTAAATATTTTTGACGGTTTAGTGTGTGTAACACAGCACTCTAATACGAAAGCTGCGATGATTATACCTTGGATTATAGTTTACTCTGTACATATCAATACTTTACACGACTTGACAATTATATATATGTTAAGGTAATATATTATTATTACTATAAAAAAATCACATAATGCTAAATAAAACACATTATTTTGGTATCTCCTTTATAAAAAAGAGTGTATAAAAGAAACTTTTTTTATTTTTTACCACAGATATATCGGTAACAGATTCGATAAAATAAACGACCGCATTGTGCAACTCTCAGAGAATGAGGACTATGGATTAAGATGCATGTGGAAAAAGTCTCTTACTGTCAGTCGTCGCTATGTTCGAAACACAGAGTATCGCAAGCATGAGTTGTGGATTGCAATGTAATTAATATATCTTAATAACACGTAATAAAATTGAAGAAAAAACATCTACAAAAATTTTTTTAATCTAAAACCACATACAATCTTTCGCTATTTACTTGTACAGTTATAATTATAATTTTACATAGAAAATATATTCTTCATCACATCAAAATATATAGATATAAGAAATAAATATTTCTATTTTGTTTATAGGCATCTTCATTTGGAACTTCGTTGTATAGCTCGGAATATAAATGGATTTTATGGAATGCAAATGA
The DNA here is from genome assembly GCF_002006095.1 of Pseudomyrmex gracilis. Classification (NCBI taxonomy): domain Eukaryota; kingdom Metazoa; phylum Arthropoda; class Insecta; order Hymenoptera; family Formicidae; genus Pseudomyrmex; species Pseudomyrmex gracilis. Next base: position 3,944 of record NW_018023076.1, on the reverse strand, counting down.
CTGTGCAAATGGTTTCTTGTTTTGGTTATTTTCTAGGGATACTTTATTATCAATATCATGTACAGCTATGTCTTATCCACACATATGAGAGCGGGCAAGCAAAAGTGCTGCTTATGCTTTGTACTGACATATGGACGATTTATTTTTTAATTAAATTTTTATCATTAAATCATATTTGTGAAAGTGTTAGTGCCAAGGTAATGTAATTTTCTGTTTAAAATTATTTGAAAATTAACTCATTTCTTGGTATTTGTTAG
>NW_018023076.1:0-3102 GCF_002006095.1 Pseudomyrmex gracilis | reverse complement strand
GATATGCACGATATGGTAATTTAAAGTAATTTAATTATGTGAATTCCAGATTTTTTAAAGAATTATGTTTTATTTATAACAATCTGCGTTTTAATATAGATATATCAGTTTGGTCTGCAACTATCGCTTCACCCACTGAGGTTTAGCGGAATGGGTTTATTTTATTTTGGCTACAAGTTTATCCGTTCGGTTAGTGTTCAATACCGTTCACTACAAATATATCGAGAAACATTAGGTTTCTAAGTTCAAGAATTCTAAACAAAAGTATTTATAATAACATTTTCTTTTAAACTAGAAGTATATAAACGGTAATAAGAGCTGTTGTGCGAAAAATGTGTATTTATATATATACATATATACGTGTTCATGTATGAATCTTACACGTGAGTTTTTAAGTGAGATGTACTTATTAAAGTCTTATTATCGTTTATATATTTTTAGTTTTTAACTTTAGAGCCTAAGATTTTTTATTCATTTTCTTTCAGTTTATCGTCTGGATTTTTACTGTTTTTCTTTTACTAATGCAAGAGAACACATATTCTATACCACGTATATCATCTGGAACAAATGTGTCATCGTGTTTTTTTTAGAAATTAACCGTATTTGTAGGATTTATATTTATATATATTATGTATTTAGCTTCTTATATGTAAGTAGGTTTTATTGCTTTTGTAACAATTAAGACATGTAAAATAAATATACAGCAAAACTTTTTTGTTGTCTCAACTGTAAAAACGAATTTTTTCAGAAATATTTCTTAATGTTGTTATTTTTTTTTATTCTTATTCTTTGATAATGAATCAATAAGCAAATTTGTCATTTTGTACGATCAAAAAGTGAATGGAATAACAAAAAAAGAGTGACAACGCAGGAAAAGAAAGTTCACAAATTGTAATTTACCGATAACGATAATAAAAAGTTTGTGACAAAAATGTGTTTACAATAGAGATATTCTACTGTATGTACGTGTATGTACGTGTATACAATACCAAATAATTGTATAAGTAATAGTGTATGATATTTTAATCACAGGACGTATCACACAATTATTTTATATTCTTACAAAATTATTTGTTCTACTATTTTGTTGTATTTACTACATTGTATGCATATATTTATCTTAAAGAAAAAAACTCACTTTTTTATATTTATACATTATATTCTGATTAACTTTTCAAATTCAGACGTGGGTTTGGATGAATGAGTTTGGATCCCAGACCCATTCAAAAGTTTTAATCTGGTTTCTCTCTTAGGTACTACTTTAGTGCAACATTTGAAGGTCATGAGAAATAACTTTAGAGTTATAAGGGGATCCTAAAACTGTTTTACTTTACTGAATTTGCGACTTTTTTTTAGTTTGAGCACTTTTAATATAGTAAATAGATAATGTCATTTTCATAATTTTATCGAAATGTATGTACATTTATAGCAATTTATTAGATTATGAGCAGAAACGTTTCAAACATTTCTTTGAAACTACTAAAGATTTTTTAAATCTATTTTTGTATCGACACGGAATTGTTCAAACTTTTGACTACAACAATAAAAATGTAAAAATTATTGATTTTTCGCGGAAATATTCGATCTTTAAGAAAACGTAGGTTTCACAGACCTAGTCTCTCTGAACAACTTACCATTTTTTACTTTTAGCCTTGTAGAGTTAATATATGTATCTTTTTTTCTTTCTCTCCTATAATTTATACAATCGATTTGTTTCAAAAAAGCTCATAGTAATACTGATTCAATACTGTTAATGTGAAAATCTACTTAAGTGCCATCACCGTGATGAAATATACAACAATATTTATCGACCGGGTTAAAACCTAGTAGTTATCATAGCGAAGTGCAAGTGCTGCGAACATGTATGACACTATGGAAAGAGTCATGCATCCTTACTTCGTAGTCGTTTTCTTCACGGGTAGCGGGATTTACATACGACCAAAAAGTTGTTCAAGACTTTGTTTTAGTGTTATTTATATAGTAACTGTGTGGACTGTTAATATTTGGGGATTCTGTACTATACTGGTAACGTTCACATCGCCAGGAGGACTTTTTAAAGCTTTAAATTATTTGACAATAGGAATAAATTTGTTCGTATCAATATTATCGATATTTATCACATTTTTCGAACACGAGGTATTTATAAGTGCTGGTGTAAATTTGGCGTTTTTATTTTGACATATCTATGATTTTAATTTTTTTATATGTAATATAAAAGTATCATTTTCCAATTTTCTTGTGCAAAGAATATTTAAGCAAAATTGAGCTACCTTAAGTGTGTGTGTGTATGTGTGTGTATCTGCGTTAATATGTTCACACTATAATATTGTTCAAATACTATTTTTTCAATATTTTTTGTAATTGGTTTTTTTTATAATACTAATATTACGTCAAAGTTACAAATTTTCAATATAGCTTAATTCTAGTTATCTTAAAAATAAAAACAATTGCTGATAATGTAGTAAAAACATATTACTGTATATAGTATCAAACGCACACAAGATTTATGTTTTTTATTTTAAAAATGATACAACTCGCTTTTATACTTACTTTTTACTTTTTTATTCATAGAAATTTCGAGAGTGCATAAGAAAACTTGATCTCGTAAATGACACATTAGTAGAGCTCGGAATATCTAAAGAGTACGATAAAGAACGAACAATTATAAAATGGTCATTGGTTGCGTGGTTTATGATAGTATGTGTGACAAATATTCTTGATACTATAATGTGCTTAACGCAGTACAATATGAAAGTTATTGCGAGTATTATACCTTGGATTGAAAATTATTCTTTTCATATCAATACTTTACACGACTTGACAATTATGTATATGTTAAGGTAATGTATTATTGGTATTATAAAAAAATTGCAGAAGTCTAAAACACATTAAGTTGTTAGTTTTCTGTTATAAAAAAAAGTATATAAAATAAACTGGGTTTTCTTTTTACTATCACAGATATATCGGCAACAGATTCGATAAAATTAACGACCGTATTGTGCAACTTTCACAGAATGAGGACTGTAGATTAAGATGCATGTGGAAAAAGTCTCTTAGTGTCACTCGTCGCTATGTTCGAAACACAGAGTATCGCAAGCATGA
>NW_018023075.1:13483-21084 GCF_002006095.1 Pseudomyrmex gracilis | reverse complement strand
CTACTAATATTACTTTTATATTATCACCTTATTCTCAAGTATTCTTTATTAAATTCGAGTAATAATTAAGGATAAATTGTAACGTTTGCATGCTGTATTAAAACTCAAGTATTCAGTCTATTGTTCGCACTTGAGTAGAGTCAAAAGCATTGANTGTATCATATANTATTCAGAATATATATATATTCATTATTGTACTCAACTNAGATANTGATTATTGAGTCATTTGTGTGCTGTGCAAAAGCTTATACTNCTAATTCCTTGCGTAGACGCGCTCGTTAAACAGCGCATCTCGTAACCTGTGCCGAAAGAAGCGCCCGACCGGCGAATCTTGAGGATCTTTTCAACTACCAATTCTTACGGCGTCACCACGCTGTCGAAGCGTGGGTTCCGCCATATTGGAGGACGCCGCGTCTCTGTCTGTCTCTGTCTAAGCGTGGGTTCCGCCATATTGGAAGGGCCTGCGTCTAGTTCTGTCCTTGTCTACCAAGAGCAAGAACGCGCCCGAACGGCGCATTTACTCAAGGTACGATACTAATTATTTTATTCCAGGAATAATAATAAGTGAGTGCTTAATAATAATCGCGACGAGCGCATTTTTAAACTAGTNNTAANCCGTAGATGCCGAAGAATAAACGCGGTAACCGTGCGGGCTGGCAGAAACAAAGGTGGCGTCGAGTGATCGAGTGGGTAGAAAGCACGTTGCATCAGCCGCCTAGTGCCGACGTCGGATATCCCGTGATAATTAATAACGAAAGGGTAGATNTAAATCTCAAAATCCGAAAGTGGGAAAGGTTAATCCCCGTGAATACCACCCACTGGTATTACACAGTGACATTGCCGGAANNCGACCCGCGATATCGCGNATACCAAGAAAAACTCATTTGTAAGGTGTTACCCGCTCCTCCTGTAATCACCTTGGATTAAAATAAATGTGTATTCGAGTACGACAAGCNCCGTTGAATGGTTCAATCATTTACCTGACCGCGAATTTCGACCACTGGCAGAAATATAATTTAGGTCGTTGTCGCAANGTATCGGGATATCAACGCTACGGAGATAATAGAGTCTATTGTTCACATTGTATGTACAAAATAGACATCGGGCGTTATTGCACTGGTTTTGAAGCACACGGAGTGCTCATCGGAAACCGTCTTGACATCATCCGTTGCGCTCGGTGTAACACGAGTATAACCACAATATTACCGAGTGTACGCGACTGCGAGGAGTGCCATAACTGTTATCTATTGTTCTTAGCAGAACATACCGACGATTTCTACGAACTCTCAGATCCGAGCATATTGCTCATTTCCGGGGAAGAAATCTGATGATCCCCTTTCAAATTTTGTGCAAACGAGTTTGCGCCGCGATACGATCATGGACCGACGATATTTATTGTACGTCGTGCGCCAATAGTATTCCGCCGGGAGAACCGCGAGACGAAATCAATTATCACGTCCTTGTAATACGCGCAGAGGTAAGAATCGGATTTATTCGGTGCAGTCAGTGTCGAACGAACATAGTACGCATCCTGGCCGCGTACAATTGCGACATTTGCTCGCAACAGCCTCTCGATAGCGATTCGGAATAAGAGCACGTTCCATGATATATCCTTATCCACATTACGGTTATATTCCTCCGGTAAACTCGATGAGAACTTTCCTGTCCACGCGTTGCCGAACAGCGCGAGTGTTTCGTCTAGATCCACCCGCACATTTAAACGCGCCCTCGTATACACTCTGTGAGAAGCGCAACGATACAATTTTCCCGCGACATATTCGCCAAGTCCTTGGAAGCCACGGAATTGAAGTAGGGCGGAGACGAGCTGACATCCGCTGCCAGTTGTGCCACGTGAGCCTTGTGACTTATAAATCGATAATAGTGTGCGTAGAGTGCATAGGACAACACACCTACGTTATAGATAGGGTTAATTACGAAGGCGTGCGTAACCTCGACGACCCCACAGTGTTCATTTTCACCGGAGACCGCGTCTAACACCGGTCCTTGTCGTATCTCTCCCTCCACGTTTTCGTGAACAACTCCCTTGCCGCGGGCGATCCCGGGTTTTTACCCAAAACATCGGTAATTCCCAGTCAATGGTCCAAGAACTAAATTTCTTTTAATTTTTTGTAGCCGCGACCGACCGGGACGTAACATAAAATTGGTGACAGTGGTGGGATCGACATGGTTGTTTCACGAAAAATCAAATAGCTAGCGCTAGAAGTCGTACGTTTGCGTAGTAACTTTCGCGGTAAAAATGGATAGGGAAACGCGCAGCAAAACGTGTAGTAGCAAACAAGTTGCGGGAGCTCAGGCTTTAATGACGGAAGAACAGGTACGAGCAGAAATCGCAGTAATGCAGGAAGCGCTCGAGAAACAAAGAATTCGTATGGAAGAAGAATCGCGAGCGTTACGCCAAAAAGAGAACGAGATAGAATCGCGTGAAAGGGAACTTTCAAATAGGGAAGAAGAGTTAGAAAAAACAAAAGAGTCGTTGTTACACGCGGAACAGAACAAAACCGCGTTCGATAGGCCCGAAATATTACACGTTTACACGAGAGACGCGAGAGAAAACGCGTACGAAGATAGCACGTATGCGANACCGCGACATTTAGATGACGCTACGTCATCGCACCATGGCCAGCANGCACAATTCTATCCACGTTCAACCTCGCCAGAACAAACATCNCAGCTGCCTCGTATATCGTACCGCGAAGCTACAGACGTCGTTCCGTATTTTGACGGATATAATATTCCTCTCTCACAGTTCGTGCAGGCATGTAGACGCGCAAAGGAAATCGTACCGCCGCGATGTGAGTTTAATTTAACAAAGCTATTAATTAACAAACTCCACGGTAGAGCGTATTATGCCGTGTCAGAAGAAGCGTGCGATTCGGTGACACAGTTAATCGATCTTTTGAATCAGGCTTTCGGGTTATCAAAAACCATAGACCAGTACCGTGGTGAATTAAGCTCAATATACATGCGCCCGAAAGAGCACATATTAGATTACATAAGCCGCGTCAAAGAGCTGCGATCAGCAATTTTCGATTGCGAAAGACGCCAGATCGGTAATCTGAGCGTGAAGTTTACTCTAGAAACCGACCGCATGACGACAAGATCCTTCTACGACGGTTTGCCGCTAGAATATCGCCTACAACTCCGGATCGATAACCAATCTTCTCCGCATGACGCGTTCGCCGAAGCGTTAAAAATATCTCGGCGACAAGAACTAGATAAACAACGGTACGGCAGCCAGAGCTCGGTTGACAGTAGAGCCGACAAACGCGTGAATCATATCGACCGTCCGCTTGCACATTCCACACCACAGCGACCGTCAAACGATTATCGCCATTCGACACCGAGATTCATAACAGACAACCGCCGCTATCCGTCGCCACCGCGNCGCGCAGACGACTATCGTCAACAAACTCCTTATCGCCCTCTCAACGATTATCGCAGACCCCGGGAAGAAAATCAAGGGTACAATAGACGCGTTGAAATCCGACCCGAGATAACGCGTAGAAATGATACCCGACCCTCATTCCCTCGCGACATTCGAGAGCAACGAAACGAGAGACCACCGGAGCGTCAAAACGATAAATCAGACAAGTGGTGCCGTTATTGCCGAAATTCGGGACACGAAATCGACGAATGTCGTAAAAGACAATTCAACAATTCTCGTAAGACGCAAGAAAACGAGCCCGGCCCCTTGAGACGTCCGGAGCAGGATCGAGTGGGTCCCTCACAAAACACGCGTCCAGTCAACATAATAGACTCCCAGGCTGCCGAACAGCCGGAATCCACATCTTAAATCCGACGTCGTTTAGTCACGCTCCGACCGTATCGGTGTCGGTCATGGGTCTTTTACAAGAAACGAATTTTATGGTCGACACGGGTGCGTCTCCGAACCTTATAAAAAAGAGAAGCATTCATCCCGAGACTCCTATTTCTTCGAGTAATACACTCAGCCTTAGCGGCATAACAAGTGAAAAGATTCAAACTCTCGGGTCAGTAGTCGTAAATTTCATGGGTTACCCAATNTGTCTGCATGTGGTACCTAATAATTTTCCTATTATCCAAGAAGGGATCCTAGGATCCGATTTNCTGCAAGGAGCGTCAAAAATAGATTTCGACCAACAAGCAGTACAGTGGCAGGGAATAACCATACCTTTTTCCACGCGCAAAACAGTCGTGATTCCTGCAAGAACGCGGTCTACCTTTTACGTAAAGGTTAAGAATCCCGTAGTGTCGGTAGGGTATATTCCACGCTTAAACGTGTGCAAAGACGTGTACGTGGGCGAAGCGGTAGCCACTAACCGTAACGGGAAGGCGTACGTGCAGGTAGTCAATGCAAGCGACGTTGATCGCGAGCTGGTCGTTCCTACCTTGGAGCTGCAAGAGCTCGATCAAGTGTCAAACGCTCCTTTGCCCGACGACTTAGGCCGTCAACTCTGTCTCTCAAAATCAAATTCCTCTAATCTCAGCGATGACTTAGGTCGCCGCGCCTCTCTGAATTCTAGTTTTAGTTTAAACGACGAGTTAGCCCGTCAAAATCTAGTTCCAAGTTCAAAGTCCACGGCGAGTTCAAGCCGTCAAAATCCAGTTTTAGTATCTATCCCTACGACGAGCTTAGGTCGCCGAGAACAGGGAAAAACTGTAAGTAAAAATCTTCCAGAAATCGCACAGTCCGCAGAGACATCGGTGCAAGAAATGCAAGTTTATGCTTTAACGAATAACGAACCGGAAGCAAAGTACGAACGAGTTCGAGTCATCCGCGAACTCCTTAGTCTCGAGCATTTGAATAATGAAGAGTCCGAACATGTCGCAAATATAATGAATAAATACAGCGACCTGTTCCGACTTCCGGATGACAAATTAGGATACACTAGCGTCTTATCGCATAGAATAGTCACCACCGATAATAATCCAATTCATACAAAGCAATATCGCTTTCCGCCAATTCACAAAGAAGAAATTGACAAACAAGTAAAAGATTTACTAGATAATGACGTAACTCGTCCTTCCGATTCACCTAACAACTCTCCTTTGTGGATCGTGCCAAAGAAACCGGACTCCAAGAGTAACAAACGATGGAGAATGGTAATCGACTTTCGATCTCTTAACGAAAAAACGATAGGTGACGCATATCCTCTGCCGAATATTACTGAAATTCTCGACCAGCTAGGTAGTGCAAAGTACTTTAGTGTCTTTGATCTCGCGTCCGGATTTCATCAAATACCAATGCACGAGTCAGACGCGCAGAAAACGGCCTTCTCTACGCTTCACGGCCATTATGAGTTCAATCGCATGCCATTTGGGTTGAAAAACGCTCCTGCGACGTTCCAGAGACTCATGGATCAGGTATTGACAGGCCTTCAAGGAACCAAACTTTTCGTTTACCTTGATGATATAGTACTATACGCAAGCTCACTACGCGAGCATGAAATCAAGTTTGATAAACTCGCCGAACGGTTACGAAGAGCAAATCTCAGACTCCAGCCAGATAAATGCGAGTTCTTACGAAAAGAAGTAAATTACCTCGGGCACGTGATTAGTGAAAACGGTGTAAAACCGGACCCAAAGAAAATTCAAGCAGTTAAAGAATTTCCTCGACCACGTAACGCAAAAAACATCAAACAATTTCTCGGTCTAGCGGGGTACTACCGCTGTTTCATTCCGAACTTCTCTAAAATCGCTAAACCTCTTACAAACCTTCTAAAAAAGGACGAGAAATTTGTCTGGATGGAAAGCCAAGAACAAGCCTTTGTGTATTTACGAGACGCACTTTGCTCTGAACCATTACTTCAATACCTCGATTTTACACAGCCGTTTATCCTAACGACCGATGCGTCAGGGTACGCAGTAGGCGGCATTCTTAGCCAGGGAACGATAGGAAAGAATTTGCCAATTGCATACACATCCCGACTCTTAAATCAAGCGGAACAAAACTATTCAACAATAGAAAAGGAATTACTCGCAATTGTCTATAGCGTGAATCATTTCAGACCGTACCTCTACGGCCGTAAATTCAAACTTGTTACTGACCATAAGCCTCTGGTCTGGCTGCATTCCGTAAAAGATCCAACATCACGTCTTGTACGTTGGCGCTTAAAACTCGCCGAATACGAATATGAGGTAATATATAAGGCAGGAAAATGTAACGTCAATGCAGACGCACTCTCTCGAAATCCTGTCCCCTGTCAAGTTTCCCATCGTAAAGATCCTCCGTACCCATTATCTAAAGCCATAAATTCTGACACAGCTCACCCCGGACACATAAATTCACTTAAAATATGTCATATACAAGACTCAAGTAACATTTCGGACTCAGACGAGACGTTATTTGACCCAAGACCCTCTCAGCGTGTGACGAATAACGAGCAACCGAACACTGACGTAAACGACGATAACGCCAGAAACAAAACACTAACTCCTGGCCCAAGCGTGAGAAACGAAACGATGGAATGCGATACGGGTGAAATACTAAACCCTAACGAAGAGATAAACAGACCCGCTGATGAAATACAATACGAGTCCGCTGATGATATCGCTGACGTCGACATAAACGACACCCTGTCCGATATGTCCGACGATGACACACAGAGCGAGTCTGAGGACGACGCAAATATATTCGACAACGTAAATAAAAATTTCCAGTTCCAGTCACGAAACAAAGCACTTATATCTGAAATCCGCGACAATTTTGTTACACGAAAGGACAATTTAGTTATATTCGCGACCCGCGATGGAGCACCGTGTGATAAGGGAGCTAACATGCTCAAAGAAAACGAATTACTACCAAACATTACAAACGCTACGTTAGGTCGAGCAAAAGTAACTAAAATGGGAAGTCGCCGCGTAATAGCACTGGTAATCAAAGATCGCGCGTCCAACGGAGTAGACCGCGACATTTTAGTCGAAGCGCTGCAATCATTACTCGACGTAACCATCGAACTCGGGCTAGAAACAATCTCAGTCTGTAAAGGCAATATAGATAACGTAGAGTTCCAGGAAATTCGCGATTATTTACGCGACATCTTTATAAGTCAGAATACCAAAATATTAGTCTGTCTAAACCAAATCTCGATTCCATCGAAGGAACAACGCAGGGAAATCATAACCGAAAATCACTGCTCCGCTTTAGGTGGTCACAAGGGTGTAACTAAGACGTACGAAAGAATCAAACGTAGGTATCAGTGGCCAAACATAAAAACAGACATACAAAAGTTTATCCAAAATTGCCGAAATTGCCAATTGAAAAAATTAGTCCGCGTGAAAACAAAACAGCCCATGATACTGACAGACACCCCCGACGCCGCGTTCGANAAAATCTCAATGGACATTATGGGTCCACTCCCTATCACGAAAACCGGAAACATTTATATCCTCACAATTCAAGACTTTTTAACAAAGTTCTCCCTCGCAATCCCGTTGCAACAAGCAACAGCGAAAGACGTAGCCGAAGCATTAACAAACAATTTCATTTGTACATTCGGCGCGCCAAAAGCCATCCTAACGGATCAAGGAACAAACTTTGTAAATTGCCTCATGCGAACAATCGCCCGTAAATTTAAAATCAAACAATACAAAACTACCGC
>NW_018023075.1:11947-13328 GCF_002006095.1 Pseudomyrmex gracilis | reverse complement strand
ATACTTACAGTTGGCATCTTTTTCTTACAACACGAGCGTGCACGAAGCTACAAAATACACACCGCACGAATTAGTATTCGGCAAGATAGCACGTACACCCTCGAGCGACCCTCCCGAAATCGACGCGCAAAACGAAAGTTATTCCGAATACATTGTTAACCTTTTCAACAAAATACACAACGTGCAAATGATAGCACGACGAAATCTAATAAAAGCGAAGGAAAGATCAAAGGTTTATTACGACCGTCGAGTCAACCAAGAAACCTTTAAAGTAGGAGATTTAGTATTCTTACTGAAAGAGCCTTGTAAAAATAAGTTAGGAAAGCAGTACGTAAGACCGTATAAAATAACCGAGATATTGCATAATAATAATGTCAAACTAGAAATAAGTCCAAATAAAACTAAGGTAGTACACATAGATAAGTTAAAAAGACATAAAGAAACCGACCTTTAAGTCACGTTAAGATAAACAACTCTGTAGATAAATGTACATAAACTTAAACCCCACCGTGTCAAAACCCCCACTCCATCGACAAGCTACAACAGCAAACGAGAGCAGTCAAAAGCAGAACAGACATCGAAGCGACAACATGTATCTGCCAGCAGTGCTGCTCATCCTTGCTTCAGTAAGGCTAACACTTGGCCTAGTAGGCTACAATTGTGGTGGACATGGACTCAACATCACCACGTTATCGTTATCCGATATCGGCACGTGCGAATTGGAGAACATAGAACCCGACACACAAGAAGTTTACCTCCAACTGATGCAGCTGTCCGATTACGATAAAACCCAGATTCTACAATGTCTCGTCGAGATGGATAGAACCATCTTCTACTGTGGCATGCACTCCCACACAAGCGTGGTCCACAACGGAAGAAAAGAATACATCNAGGAAATAGGCTCTAGCGGCTGCAACAAGTTACAAGCAACCGGAGCAATCACCCTAGGCACCGCCGTGATTACTGGCATCCAGCCAAATCAAACCAACACCAGAGGTATCACCCTGGCCGGAACGACTACAGTGGATGGAAGATGCTCAGGAACACAGTACAGCGATGCTTTCGGAACATGGGACAACGTCGTCGTACAAGCATCAGTCAAAATCACGTTGAGAACCCTCGAAGCGCCAGTGAAGAGAACGACTAACCAAGTCATCCTGCCATCCGGAACTCATTGCGCTGTAGCNAAAGGATACTGCATGGACTCCGACGGAAGTGAAACGTTCTGGACGCCATTCCCCGTCGACAGTTGCCATTTCGATCGATACGACATCCTNTACGAGGGCCTGGCAACCAAACTCACATCAAGACCAGGACAAGAAGCTCCAACTATCTTTACCGTAACTACGCAAGAGACAACGTTTGCTCTTACCAAAACGGC
>NW_018023075.1:10305-11629 GCF_002006095.1 Pseudomyrmex gracilis | reverse complement strand
TTGTCAAGTATCGCCCCCGACGAGATGGCATATCGCATAATGAAATCTCCAGGGTACACAGCAGTCACGTCCGGAGAAGTCATCCACTTAATAAAATGCATACCAGTGGACTGCAAACTACGTCACGAAGACAGGTGTTACAACAAGCTACCTGTGATGTACCAGAACACGTCGCTATTCCTGCTACCAAGGTCGCACATTCTAGTCAAGACTGGCACACCCCGCGACTGCAGCGAGCTGCTACCAGCGATGTACAACATACAAGGCACCTGGTTCCGCTTAATGCCAAAACCGGTAGAATCTCTACCACCCCCGGTGATTCACCCGCTTACTAGACCAACTTGGAAATACGTAAGCCCGTCATCCTTGGCGACAAGCGGAATTTACACGACAGAAGATTTAGATCGACTCCGGAACCATATAATGTTCCCGGTCGAAAAACCGTCGATGCTCAACACACTCGCAAGAGGAGCAATGGGCCAGTCCATTCCCGCAGGCAGCGTGGCAATCCTAAATCTCATGGATAAAGACTCGATAGACCATATTGCTGAAAACGCCGGACACCGCCTCTGGAAAGGCTTCATGACTTTCGGTTCAGCAAGCGCAGGCGTCTTAGCAATAATATTAATCTTTCGACTTGCCAAGCTAGTTGTCGATACAATCATACATGGGTAACGCCCTCCATTCCGTGTACGGATGGAGCCTCCACCTTCTTGGCGCCGTCTGGAGCTCCGTCATTCACCTTTTGATTCACCTGGGTGGCAATCCTAAGACAAACGCTGAAAAGAAGCCAGAGGACAACAAGGAAGATGGCGGACCGACAGCACCAATTCTTCAAACACCCTCGCGAAACTCAACCGAACGCAAAATTCCAGTGACACGCGAATGTGACAACAGTGATTGTGAATGCATAGTGCAAAAAGAAACAAACTATAGTGAACTCCATAAATATCTGGACAAAAATTATAAGACTCTAAGCGAGTAAACCGCATAACATTAAGACTAGTCATATCATTAGAAGTAAGAAAAAATGTCGGTACATTGACCAACATTTTATTTTAAGGGGGGAGGTGTTACGTCCGCGCCACATTTTTGACTTATAATTTTTCGTAGGTTAATGCATGCGCATACATATATTGCGGCACGCCGTACGTGCATAATATAGCATAGCTTAAGGTTAGCAAGTCATACATGTACGTAATTCCGTTAGATCCAACTCAACCAATCACAACGATCCTTCCGGACAACTTTCCCTTAGATCCATTCTGCCGCACACGCATGAACGCGGCCTAACTTTCAAACCACGCATAAGCCTCATCCCTAC
>NW_018023075.1:0-3975 GCF_002006095.1 Pseudomyrmex gracilis | reverse complement strand
GGCGTCGAGTGATCGAGTGGGTAGAAAGCACGTTGCATCAGCCGCCTAGTGCCGACGTCGGATATCCCGTGATAATTAATAACGAAAGGGTAGATCTAAATCTCAAAATCCGAAAGTGGGAAAGGTTAATCCTCGTGAATACCACCCACTGGTATTACACAGTGACATTGCCGGAAATCGACCCGCGATATCGCGCATACCAAGAAAAACTCATTTGTAAGGTGTTACCCGCTCCTCCTGTAATCACCTTGGATTAAAATAAATGTGTATTCGAGTACGACAAGCTCCCTTGAATGGTTCAATCATTTACCTGACCGCGAATTTCGACCACTGGCAGAAATATAATTTAGGTCGTTGTCGCAAAGTATCGGGATATCAACGCTACGGAGATAATAGAGTCTATTGTTCACATTGTATGTACGAAATAGACATCGGGCGTTATTGCACTGTTTTTGAAGTACACGGAGTGCTCATCGGAAACCGTCCTGACATCATCCGTTGCGCTCGGTGTAACACGAGTATAACCACAATATTACCGAGTGTACGCGACTGCGAGGAGTGCCATAACTGTTACCTGTTGTTCTTAGCAGAACATACCGACGATTTCTACAAACTCTCAGATCCGAGCATATTGCTCATTTCCGGGGAAGAAATCTGATGATCCCCTTTCAAATTTTGTGTAAACGAGTTCGCGCCGCGATACGATCGTGGACCGACGATATTTATTGTACGTCGTGCGCCAATAGTATTCCGTCAGGAGAACCGCGAGACGAAATCAATTATCACGTCCCTGTAATACGCGCAGAGGTAAGAATCGGATTTATTCGGTGCAGTCAGTGTCGAACGAACATAGTACGCATCCTGCCCGCGTATAATTGCGACATTTGCTCGCAACAGCCTCTCGATAGCGATTCGAAATAAGAGCACGTTCCATGATATATCCTTATCCACATTACGGTTATATTCCTTCGGTAAACTCGATGAGAACTTTCCTGTCCACGCGTTGCCGAACAGCGCGAGTGTTTCGTCTAGATCCACCCGCACATTTAAACGCGCCCTCGTATACACTCTGTGAGAGGGGCAACGATACAAATTTCCCGCGACATATTCGCCAAGTCCTTGGAAGCCACGGAATTGAAGTAGGGCGGAGACGAGCTGACATCCGCTGCCAGTTGTGCCACGTGAGCCTTGTGACTTCTAAATCGATAATAGAGTGCGTAGAGTGCAAAGGACAACACACCTACGTTAAAGATAGGGTTAATTACGAAGGCGTGCGTAACCTTGACGACCCCACAGTGTTCATTTTCTCCGGGGACCGCGTCTAACACCGGTCCCCGTCGTATCTCTTTCTCCACGTTTTCGTGAACGACTCCCTTGCCGCGGGCAATCCCGGGTTTTTACCCAAAACAGCGGTAATTCCCAGTCAATGGTCCGAGAACTAAATTTCTTTTAATTGTTTTTAGCCGCGACCGACCGGGACGTAACAATATCTAAGATTCTAGATATTTTACTACGAATAAGTCGCGAACAAGAAGAGATAGGAAAAGAAGCTCAAGTACATTAGACGCGGTAGGTTGTCACTTTTCTAACGCATTATGTTATTCGTCTCTATCTCTTACCGTTGAGAAGAAAATTGAAGAAATCTAGAATTTTAGATATTTTATTACGAATAAGTCGCGAACGGGAAGAGATAGGAAAAGGATCTCAAGTTTAGTAGACGCGTTGTGTTGTCACTTTTCCAATGCACTATGTTACTTGTCTCTATTTTTTACAGTTGCAAAAAAAAGTTTTGAAATCTAAGATTCTAGATAGTTTAGTACGAATAAGTCGCGAACAAGAAGAGATAGGAGAAGGAGCTCAAGTACATTAGATGCGGTAGGTTGTCACTTTTCCAACGCACTATGTTATTTGTCTCCATCTCGTACCGTTGCGAAAAAAATTAATGACATCTAAGATTCTAGATATTGTACTACGAATAAGTTGCGAACAAGAAAAGATAGAAAAAGGAGCTCAAGTACAGTAGACGCGTTGTAGTGTCACTTTTCCAACGCACTATGTTACTTGTCTCTATTTCTTACCGTTGCGAAGAAAAGTTTTGAAATCTAAGATTCAAGATAGTTTACTACGAATAAGTCGCGAACGTGAAGAAATAGGAAAAGGAGCTCAAGTACAGTAAACGCGTTATGTTGTCACTTTTCCAACGCACTATGTTATTCGTCTTTATCTCGTATCGTTGAAAAGAAAATTGAAGAAATCTAAGATTGTAGATATTTTACTACGAATAAGTCGCAAACGGGAAGAGATAGGAAAAAAATCTCAAGTTCAGTAGACGCGTGATGTTGTCACTTTTCCAACGCACTATGTTACTTGTCTCTATTTCCTACCGTTGAGAAGAAAATTGATGAAATCTAAGATTCTAGATATTTTACTACGAAGAAGTCGCGAACGGGAAGAGATAGGAAAAGGAGCTCAAGTACAGTAGACGCGTTATGTTGTCACTTTTCCAACGCACTATGTTACTTGTCTTTATTTCTTTCCGTTGCGAAGAAAAGTTTTGAAATCTAAGCTTCTAGATAGTTTACTACGAATAAGTCGCGAACAAGAAAAGATAGGAAAAGGAGTTCAAGTGCCTTAGACGCGGTAGGTTGTCACTTTTGTAACGCACTATGTTAGTCGTCTCTATCTCTTACCGTTGCGAAGAAAAGTGATAAAATCTAAGATTCTAGATATTTTACTACGAATAAGTCGCAAACAAGAAGAGATAGGAAAAGAAGCTCACGTACAGTAGACGCGTTATGATGTCACCTTTTTTACGCACTATGTTATTTGTCTCTATCTCTTACCGGTGCAAGAAACTTGATAAAATCTAAGATTATAGATATTTTACTACGAATAATTCGCGAACGGGAAGAGATAGGAAAAGGATCTCAAGTTTAGTAGACGCGTTGTGTTGTCACTTTTCCAACGCACTATGTTACTTGTCTCTATTTCTTACCGTTGCGAAGAAAAGTGTTGAAATCTAAGATTTTAGATAGTTTACTACCAGAGATGTGCATTATTTGAAATGGATGCATTTAAAATAGAAATGCAAAATGTAAAATGCCTATTTTGTATTGTATATTTAAAATATATTTTTTTAAAACCTATTTTACATTTTCATTTAAATGTTTTTTACTATCCATTTTCTATTTCAAATACAATTTTCTTATACAAAATTAATTGAGATTTAGTCAAACTTCCAGTTTTGTTTTTTACGTATTTGTTGGTTTCTTTTTCACATATATGTACAAATGCTGCGTTGTGATATTCACTGCCAGTACTAAAAATCTATACTTTACATTATATGTACTATAGATTTGCAATATTGGCAGTAAATATCTTAACGCAATAAAACTAATATACATAAATACTTTTTCTTTATATACTAATATACATAAATACTTCTCTTTTTATTTATAACAAAACAAACTCAAGATTGCTAAAGTTCCGCTAGATTATGTACCAGTGTTTACAGTAATAATATGATGAGATTGGTGAAAAGATTAAATTATTAAGAATGGAGAGGACTTCATATTTGCATTTTTTACAAACAATTTCATCGCTTACGGTCTCAAACCTTAACAAAAATAGAGTTTGATTATCAATATGTACCACGCAGTGATGCTACTAGTATATGTTCATGTGTATATATATATATATGTGTGTGTAATAAAGGAAACTGTAACGCCTTCTGTATATGAGAGGAACGTATATTGTAAAAGTCTCGTTAAAAAAATTGTATATTTAAAATTATATATATGTAGCCGCAAAATAAATATAATTCTCTTATATTATTATTTTATTATATTATATCTATATATTATTGTGTATACAAGTAAATATATGTAAAAATTAAAACATTAAATAATGAATAGGGCAAACTGTGCATAAATAAGAAGAAATAGATATATTATAACAAATAAAAATATGCCGAAA
>NW_018023074.1:11856-16423 GCF_002006095.1 Pseudomyrmex gracilis | reverse complement strand
GATCTTTGTTAATTAAAATCTCAGTAACTATTGCGAATCTAGCAAAATGGTATAGGACTTTTCGACTCAGTTTTACTCCTTCTACCTGCCTACGAGAGATTGTACGGCTATTCTGGGACACCCTGTATATATTAAATAATCTCTACTCAAACAAATTAAAGTATCATACAAATGCTAAATCTAAATTAATGTTATACTAACTTCTTAGATTATTACAAATTATCAAAAATTTTATTTGCAAATATATAAATAAAAATTAAATTTTACTTAGCCACAAAGGTTACACCCAAAGACTTATTAACTTAGTAAATAAAAATATTAATACCTTATAATTATTTCAAACTAAACAACTAATTAAATTAAACCAAGTAAAAAGTAGATATCCAAATAATCTACTACCATAGCATTTTTATACTTTTATTCAGATAATTATAAAACATTACCATTACCATAACTTTTATAAGTCTTACTCTTTTAAGAAAGTTTAAAAATAAATTTTATTTTAAATAATTTCTGATACACAAAATACTTAAAAATAATTTAACTTAAATTAATAATAAACAATTCCTTTTACATTGATGAAAACATTTAGTAATAAAAACACTTTAAGTATATTAAAATACAAAACAAACTGCTATCAGCATATAATTTTAATTACAATTAGAAATCACTCAATTAAGTATATTAATACAAGTATATAAAAAACTTTTTTTAATGACGAAAAATCATCCTATTGTAAAAAAAATACTTTTAATTAAACTAGAAGTTTTATATTAAACATTATATAATTTAACAACACTTTCCAGTACCATTACAATGTTACGACTTCTCTCATCTTCAAAATAAAAGTGAGGTGCAATTTATTGATCTGTTTAATTATATTCAAATAAAATTATTATATTTCTTTACTTTTAAATCTTATTTCATAACTAATATTAAATTTATTAATCTATTTTCTATTCTAATTTTAACAATGTAACTCATTTAAATCTTAACTAATGTACACTGTGATTTAAATTTCTATGAATTTTACTATATTTTAAATAGATTATTTATTAATTTGTTCTTCAAAAAACAACATTAAAGAAGAACAAATATATTAAGGAAAATTTTTCGTAGCTTATCACTTACTTGACAAGTTTCTCTAACTATAACAATACCGCCAAAATTGTTAAATTTTATGATTTAAGCATTTAATCTCTTAATTTAATGTAATACTTAAAATAATACAGTTTCTAATTTTAGTCATTAATAAAACTTTTCTATTACAAACCTGAAAGTCTCAGACATTTATAATAAATATTTCACCAAATATTATAAAAACTTTTACATTCTTCAATATATTAAATCATTATAAAACTAATCAGTAAGTAATTTAAATGAGTTTGTTGAACCGCAACTGCTGGCACTAATTTAATGCATGTTAATAAATTACTGTACATACTTACATATAAACATATTAATAAAAATAATAATTGTGACTTAATTATAAAACTTAATTTTTATTTATATTAAAATTACAAAACTAATTATTAAGTAGAAATTTAATTTATATTAATAAATTTTATTATGCTTAATCTAATACCTTGCATCAGTAATTTACTACAATATTTGTTTACTTATTTAATAAAATAAAGAATATATATAATATTTTATATTTTTATTTTATATATATTACTAGGATTAAGATTTTTTTTCCATTGGTTTTAATTAAATAATATTATCTATAATTAATATTAAGTAGATTTTTATATTACATATTTACAGTATATAAAATAAGATATTATAGTAATTATCTGTATGCAAATGCTTTGGATGATTTATAAATACAGTATTTATAATTACAAGGTTAATAAATTTTATATAATATAAGATATTTTATTACATATAAATTTCACTGGTAATTGTTTTTGATTTTACATTTTTAATAGTAATTACAAATATTACTTTATATTAAAATAATAAACATTGAAAATAAAATAACAAATTTAATTCGTAATTTGCTCGTAAAGTTGTCAAAACAGGAATCAAAGGACCGATACCAGCAGTAAATGCAATGTGTTAGTGTATAAAAAGCAGTACTTGTTTTTATTATAAAGCACCACAGACGTTACGGTCAATTGGTTAAGACATTCTTCAGATAAACAAATGAATCTAAAAAAGATTTAATATAAATGAGCGCAAAACTTTTTCGTAAAGCAAACAACAGAATTCAAACACAATAAAACAACTTACGCAAAATAAAAAACACGTGAGATCACAGCATTATTGAACACAGTTGAAACAATCAACACCTTTTTTAAAGATGGATAAAAGAAAGAAGCTGTGTACTGACGTGTTTTCCTTACAATGTAAATATATAGAGATATCCCTACCTGTATCAATGTTTTAAAGCTGTCATTCACAATGACAAAACAGAGAAACATGATTACAACAAACCGTTTAAAAGCACCGGTCTAAACTTTTGATTTGAACAATTCCAAAAAAGAGAAATAAGGTTTTATATCTGTATCCGACATTACATTAATGGGATTATCTTGCAATGTAATGTGGAGGATTTCTGAAATAAAACGCTTATAAAAAAATTTTCAGTATCTAAAATTTTAACATTGTTCCAACTGAAATTATGAGAAAGTTACCAAACGATGTTCGGTAACAACAGAAGCAACATTTGAAATTCTGTTAATTTGATTACTATGCTCATTAATTCTTGTTTTTAACGTTCTCTTTGTTTCTCTATCATAGAACATATTGCAGTTGATACAATTGATTTGGTACACTACATTTTTATTTTGAGTATGCGCTGTAACGTCTTTTGAAACTCCTATAAACTTGTTTAATTGTTTCAAATTCCGAAATGCCAAAAATGTTTCATTAGATTTTATAAAAAACATACTGAAAAAATTTGATAAACCAGTCAATGAAGGAAAAACAAAATAAGTGACATTTTTTACAGTATCACCTGATAAAAGAGTAGAATTAGTGACAGAATTTAAATTTAATTTAACAATAATTAAAAACTTGATTTTGTTTCTTATAGTCTTAAAAATATAATGTAAAAGATAATCATTTTTAATTAACACATCAATCATAAANTTAAAATGATTTTTTTGGAAACAAGAGTCAGATAATAACATTATTCTATTCACCATGCTAAATATAGTACCAATATTTTGTGATTTTAGATGACACAAAAAAAAGTTTAAATATTTATCCAAACAGGTAGATTATGGTACCAATCAGAACATAATTTCCCATTCAAATTTAGAACTTTAACTTTTAAAAAACTTAACAAATTCTTGTTTTGAATTTGAATTCCAAGTTGTAATCTATTATTATAATTGTTAAACATGTTTAATAATGATGCTAAATAATTACAAAGTGTTCTTAAGATAATATCTAAAATAAAATGACGGATTGATATTTAATTAGGTAAAACTGATTTCTTAAAAATCTTGCATCACAATATCCGCAATAATCGGAGATAATGTAGCGCCCATAGTCATTCCGAACGTTTGTTTATAAATTACATTATCAAATACAAAAATGTGGATGTCTATACAATATAAATAGCTTCTAAATATTCATTTAAAAGAATTTTTGTGTTATTTCTGATATATTTCCATCTAACATTCTCTTTTCCGTATTTATTTTTTTCGGAAGTATTCAAATCAAAAGTTTAGACCGTTGCTTTTGAATGGTTTGTTGTAAACATGTTTCTGTGTTTTGTCATTGTAAATGACAGGTTTAGAAAATTGATATAAGTGGAGATATCTTTAGATATATTTACATTGTATGGATTACAAGTCAGTACACAGTTTCTTTTTGTTATTCATCTTTCTATAAGTTGTTGTGTGTTTCAACTGTGTTTAATAATGCTCTGATCTTACTAGTTTTTTATTTTGCGTAAGTTTTTTCATTGTGTTTGAATTCTGTTGGTTGTTTTACGAAGAAGCTTTGCGCTTATTTATATTAAATCTTTTTGAGATTAATTTGTTTCACTGAAGAAGATTTTAACCAATAGACCAAAACGTGTGTTGTGTTTTTTAATTAAAAAAATACTGCTTTTCATACACTAAAACCTTGTATTTACTAATCGTATCGGTCCTTTGATTCATTTTTTGACACTTTCACGAGCAAATTACGGATTAAATTTATTATTTTATTTTATAATGTTCATTATTTTAATATATAGTAACTATAGTAAATATAACTATAATAAATTTACTATTTGTGTGATTACTTTATTAAAAATATAAAATTAAATAACCTCACTAAACATTAAAATTAATATTTTAATAGAATATCGTATAGTATACAAAATTTATTAAACTTATAATTATAAACTTTATTTATAAATTATTCAAAGCATTTGCATTAATATAATTAACATAATATCTTAGTTTATATAATATAAACATTTACTATAAAATTTTACTTATTATTAATTCCAGATAATAATATTTAATTAAATATAATGAAAAAAATCTCATGATGGTATTAATATATATAAAATAAAAATGTAAAAAGTATATTATTTATTTTATTGAATTAGTAAATAAATATT
>NW_018023074.1:5974-11681 GCF_002006095.1 Pseudomyrmex gracilis | reverse complement strand
TGAAATATTTCTTATAAAGTTCTTAGACTATCAGGTTTGTTGTAGAAAAGGTTTATTCCTGACTAATATTAGATATTCTATTATTTTAATTATTAAGTTAAATTAAGACATTAAATGGTAAAATTATTAACTTTAACAAATTTGGCGGTATTTTTATAGTTAGAGAAATTTGTCACTTTATATATATGCATATATATAGATATATATACGCATATATATATATACATATAAATATATATATTTTTACCAGCTATATCATTGTACTGATATTTATTGTTTGCTCCATTTTTTTCTTGTTTTTTGTTCGTAAATTTTTTTAAGGACATAATTTTATTAATAACATTTTTATTAGACTAGAATGGTTACTTTATAGATTTAAATCATTTAATTTAATATATTATGTATTGTCACATTAAGTGTCTGTCCAGTGGTCCATAATTGGTGTAGTATTATTACTTTCTTCTATGGTAACATTATATAGTACGGTTTATATAAAGGATGATAATACAGTATCTCGATTTTATATATTAGTAATTTTGTTTCTTTTATCACTAGGTGTAATAATGTTAAGTCTAAATTTAGTTAGTTTTTTATTTGGTTGAAATAGTTTAAAGTTAGTTTTTTATTGTTTAGTATTTTATTTTAAAAAGTATTTTTTATATAATTCTGGTATAGTAATTGTTTTATATAACCAGGTTGGTAATGGAGGGTTATTAATGTGTATTGGGTTTGTATCATCCTACGAAGCATAAAGTATATTTATATTAAGCAATAATGTGTTAATTACAATAATAATTTTTACTGTGACCATTACTAAAAGGGCTCAAATTCCTTTTTTTTTGTAATTACTTCAAGCTATAGCAGCTCCTAATCTTGTTTCTTCTTTAGTTCATTCTTTGAAATTAGTTACTGCTAAAATGTATTTATTCCTTTGATTTAATAAATTGTTATTAATAACTTAAGTCTCTGAGTTACTGTGTATTGTTTCTTTAGTAACTCTATTTATAGCTGAATTAATAGCTAATTTTAAATTTGATTTGAAAAAGATTATTGCTTTATCAACTTTAAGACAGCTGGGGCTAATAATAATAGTTTTAATACTAAGATTTAAGTATGTATTATTTTTTCATTCAAAAATGCTATTTTCAAGTCATTATTGGTTTTGTGTGCGGGATCTATAATTCATTTAATATCAAATAATCAAGATATTCGTTTTTATGGGAAAATAAATAAATTTATTCCGTTTATTTTAATAAGATTTTATATTTCTAGAATTTCTTTATGTAGAGTTCCTATTATAGCAGGAGTTTATTCTAAAGACATAATTATAGAGACTATATATTTTAAAAGAGTAACTTTAGTAATTGTAACTATAAAAGTTATATCATTGTGTTTCACTATGAAGTTACTATTCGTTTACTTTATTATATTTCTTTTGGAAAAAGTAATTTTTATTCTTTGTGGTACATAATTACTTGTAGGTGAAAGATAAATTTGTATATATTTATTTTATTGATTATAAGAGTGATTTTTGGGTCATTAAGAGGGTCCTGGAGCGAGAAGCGAACTCAGCACTGGGGTCTCTGCCCGGAAAGTGGCGCCCTCAAGTGGTTGAGTTAGTCCGTCCTTGATTTAAAGTGAGACGGGCTAATCGCGCTGTCTATCGCGTTACCGGTCTTTCATCGCACAGCTCGAGCCGGTCAGCACCGAGAGTACCGAAGTGGTGGGGATACGCACACAAGCGAGAACCGCCGTCTGTGTGCGCTCGTGGAAAAGTGCAGACATACTATGTTCTGCCTCCTTTCCACTAAGCTGAGCTATAAGGCGAGACACGAGGCATGTTCCCGTAGCGCGATTGTTGCGTATGACAGCGTGAAGTGCGTTTTCAAGATTTAGAATCTTGGAAGTACATATATTATTGAGTATACTAAAACCTCAATAATAACACTTCAAGATGCATTACATTTTATTAATTATTAATATTATTAGTATTATTAATTGTAATTTGCTTTTAAACTATTGAAAACATGTAATATATAAAGGATATTATCAGTGTCAAGTTTTATATATTTTCATTTGGTAAATTACGAAAAGACCACATTTTATTTAATGCATAATCTTAAAGTATTTAATTGATATATCATNAACGATTTATATACTTGAATCCCCACCATCAAAACACAGTCAAAGTAAACAAGTCAGTTAAAATTTAAATCAGTTAAAATTTAAAATTCAGAGTTTTGAAGATTTGATTTCATCAAGCAAGTTAAAATAAGCATGGTCAAGTAAGTCAGTATCATTGACTAAATTTAAACCAAAAATCTGTTCTTTTATACGTATAATTTCGGAAATCAATCTTTTGTAAAAGTTAGATTCATGGTCTAAGATTTGAATATTATTCCAATCAAACGTATGATTGTAATCTAACCTGTGTTTCGAAATTACTGAGAATTGTGAAGTTGTCTTATTAATATTATTTATATGTTCTTTTATTCGCGTTTTTAATTGCTTTTTAGTCTGACCAACGTAAGACGCACAACAGTTCATACAATTAATTTTGTAGATAATATTACTGTTAGAATCGTGTGGAACTAAATCTTTATGTACTTTAATAATCCGATTGAGTCTGTTAAAACATTTATAACCTATGATAATATCTTCTTTAGGAAAGTTATTGCTAATAATTTCGGAGACATTATTAATATATGGTAATACAATTAATTTTCTGTCAGTCAATGTGGAAGAATTAAATTCAAATGAATTGTTAAATTTTTCAGATATAAACTTTTTGATCCTAGAATTGATGTTAGAGAAAATAAAATCAAGAGGGTAACCATTGTTTAACAAAGTGAAACAACATCAAGCGACAGTAAAAGTATTAATGACGAAGATAATATTTTTAGTATGAAAATCCGGATGTGATAATAACAGAGCTCTATCAATTAAGCTGAAAATTGTTCCTCTTTTATGGCAAAGAGGATGATGAAAAAAAAATGAGAGGAACCTTCCCGAAAAAGTTTTTTTGTGAAACCAATTTAATTTAAGTTTTGAATTAGTAACATGAATGGATAAATCTAAGAAATTAATGCAATGGTTATCCTCTAATTCCATAGTAAATTTAATTCTATTGTAAAACGTATTGAACGTAGAAACAATATCACTAACCATGTGTGCTGGAGCGGCCATAACGATGTCATCTACATAACGGTAGTAAAAAGTAATTGAAGTATTAAATTTGTATAGTGCTTTGTTTTCAGTATCTTGCATAACGATATCTGCTATTAATGGAGACAACGGTGAACCCATAGGAGTACCGAAAGTTTGTTTGTAAATGACATCATCAAAAGTAAAATAGGTGGAAGAAAGTACAAGGGCAATAGCATTTAAAAAATCATCACATGGTATTTTCGTATTTTTGGTGATGTAATACCATCTATTTCTAATACCATTAACAGCCAAATCTGTAGGAATGTTTGTAAAAAGTGAAACAACATCAAGCGACAGTAAAATATCATCATTGTTAAGTTTAAAATTAGAAAGACGTTCGTAGAGTTTGAAACTATTAATTATATTGCTTCTAGCTACGGGGAAACTCTTATATAAAATGTTGTGTAAATAAGCTGAAAACGAGTATAGAGGGCTACCAATGGAAGAAACAATTATTCTTAATGGTATGTTTTCTTTATGAACTTTCGGTAGTCCATACGCTTTTGGTAGTAAGCCATCACTAGACCTAAGACGATAGTAAGTTTTTTTATCAATGTAATCTCGTGTCAACGTCTGAGCATCTCATTCTAACAGTAATATTATCTACAAAATTAATTGTATGAACTGTTGTGCGTCTTACGTTGGTCAGACTAAAAAGCAATTAAAAACGCGAATAAAAGAACATATAAATAATATTAATAAGACAACTTCACAATTCTCAGTAATTTCGAAACACAGGTTAGATTACAATCATACGTTTGATTGGAATAATATTCAAATCTTAGACCATGAATCTAACTTTTACAAAAGATTGATTTCCGAAATTATACGTATAAAAGAACAGATTTTTGGTTTAAATTTAGTCAATGATACTGACTTACTTGACCATGCTTATTTTAACTTGCTTGATGAAATCAAATCTTCAAAACTCTGAATTTTAAATTTTAACTGATTTAAATTTTAACTGACTTGTTTACTTTGACTGTGTTTTGATGGTGGGGATTCAAGTATATAAATCGTTGCCTTTACGTTCTGATCACCGTTTGATTTTTGACTCTAAACATGTAAGTTGAGCTGCTTTGTTTACTCTTGTGAATATTTATGTGACTTGTTAACTATATAACTCTTCCAGGAAATCAAACAAATGTGATATGTAAGATTTTACAATTTATATTATTATATATTGAGAGCATCCACACCACCACCTTCTTCGGAATGGCGTGATTTTATTTAATTTTTTATGTACACTGAAGATGACTCAAGTAAGAGTCGAAACGTTTGCGTGCGTTACTTATATTACAATATACGTTTTCATATTAATTTGATATTAGAATTGAATAAATACAAAGATCCTCTATTAAGCTCGTAACAGACCTTCTTGTCATATTTAATTTAATTTTATTATTGTTATTATAACAAGCGTGATTTACTTTACACTTTATTACTAGTTAAGTAAATCTATGCGAATGACCGAAACTTGGTATCTGCAACGATCCGATAGTAGGCGTGAAGTACGATCCGAAAGACTAGATCGAGTTAGAGAAGTAATATCGACTCAAGAACTGCACCAGGCGTGGTAGAATCGGGTTTATTTCGGAGAACTCTAGTTTTTGACGGGACAGATTTAAATCTAAACGTAACAGTTGAGCGGGAGTTTCCGTTCGATATAAACGGTAGTATAGTAGGGCATTTACAAAACGTGAACGAGCGCGAGTCAACTTACAGGCGCAAATATTCCTTGCGTAGTGAGTTGATCACGGGAGACACCGCGGGGGAAAATACCGCGGGACCGAGAACTTCGACAACGGGCGAACAGATTCTCAACCCTACCGAAGTAATGTTACGCCAGTTAGTACGATCATTCGAGCTAATGAGCGCACGGATGAATACGGTTACTAGACACGTGAATGAGTTACGTGATCAACGCCGTGGTACGCGGGCACCCGAGGACGAACCGCTGAGACGCGAAAGCGCGTTTGATGTGACGTACGGGCGAACGGCCGCGGACGTGCGAAACCAAACCGCGCATGTTTATGGCTATATGACATTGAAAGAAGCGCGCGCGATGATACCAATGTTTGATAGTAAATTGCAGGCACAACTGCGCGAGTTTTTGAGTGCGTGTACGTACGCAATGAAAAGCGTAAACCCAGTTGATGAAAAAGGGCATTACTGGAAGCTATATTTTGCACTAAACTACGGGGGCAAGCTTTGCTGGATTTTGAAACACGAGACGTTCACAGTTTCGAGCAGTTAAGAGGGTCCTGGAGCGAGAAGCGAACTCAGCACTGGGGTCTCTGCCCGGAAAGTGGCGCCCTCAAGTGGTTGAGTTAGTCCGTCCTTGTTTTAAAGTGAGACGGGCTAATCGCGCTGTCTATCGCGTTACCGGTCTTTCGTCGCACAGATCGAGCCGGTCAGCACCGAGAGTACCGAAGTGGTGGGGATACGCACACAAGCGAGAACCGCCGTCTGTGTGCGCTCGTGGAAAAGTGCAGACATA
>NW_018023074.1:0-4522 GCF_002006095.1 Pseudomyrmex gracilis | reverse complement strand
GTTTATTTGGATATATTACTACAAAAAAAATTATGAATGTCATCAAACATTTTATATTGCTCAGAAAGCTTTACATATACATACTGAATTGCTCTCAAGACGCGGTTCAGTATTCGGCCGTCAAAATGTANAAGAAAAAAACGAATAAACACGGATGACATAGCGATTAGTCCGTTTCACTTTAATCAAAGGACAGACAAAATGAACGAGAGACAAGAAGAGATACAAGTATCTCTCTCCTCTCTCTCTCTTTCTCTCTTTCTCTCTCTCTCTCTGCTAGTAAAGAAACAGTTGACAAAAAAACGCAACTTGAGTCAGCGTTCAGATACTGCAAGGAAGCATTTTTAGAGATTGCGACAACGCTTACCTGTCTTTTGAGAGACAGATTGATGTGCAATACAACCGGAGACAAGAAAATTGAAGATATCAAAACAACTATCTGCAATTTTATAGAAAATCAAACGCGAATTAATAGTTTGAGCGCGGATAAGGTCGGCACTGCTTTCGCGTCTGCGACTGGAACGTACGCATCTGTGGCATCGGGAAACCAGCAAAGAATACAGACCTTGGGAGGTCCTACTTTTAACATTCCCACTACAACTGCATTCATGATAATGCCAGATGAAAACAATGTAACAAAGTACAACTCTTCACAAGCGACAAGGGAAGCTGTCTGCAGAATTTTGAAGCCTTCGGAATGTGCATTGAAGGTCAAAAAAGTGACCAACACACGCAGCAATGGAATCAAAATTGAAGCGGTTTCTCCGGATATAAATAAAATAAAAGCGCACCCGGCTCTAGCAAAGGAGGGTCTGAAAGTTGTTGAGAACACGAAACTTAATCCGCGGCTCATAGTATATGGAGTTCCAGCTGAGATGACACCCAGGAAAATAAGGGAAGAACTAATTGCGCAGAATCTCGACAAGGAAATAGATGCAGAACTGAAAGTGGTCTACATTTATCAACCTAGAAATGGAAAGAACTACACAAGTTGCATACTAGAAGTTACACCGGAGTTGCGCAAAAAATTATTTGACAACAAAAGAATTTACTTAAGATACTCATCTTGTCGTTTCGCGGACCACATTAGAATAGTGCAATGCTACAAATGTTTTACTCTCGAACATATTGCCAAGAATTGCAAATCTGCAGCCGTCTGCGGGCACTGCTCTGGTTCGCATGAATTGAGAGAATGCAAAAACAGAGAGTTGCCTCCTAACTGCAGCCGATATTCTAAAAATATGACAGTTAACGATGCACATTCCGCTTTTGACACAAAGAAATGTCCCATACTATGTAGCAAAATGAAGGAAAGAATCTCTAACAATTATGGATAGTTCACATATAGAATATGAGGATATTTGCATATGTCATGTTAACTGTCAATCTTTAATAGCGCACTTTGATGAATTTAGTGACTTTTTTGTCGATTCTAAGTATCATGTAATTTGCTTGTCTGAAACCTGGCTGAAACCGGAGGTCTCTGATAGTATGATCGCACTTCCGAGTTACTCGATTCTCAGATGCGACAGAACTGGACGTAGGGGCGGAGGAGTTGGCATATATCTGCTCAGTTCCCTAGTTTGCGACATACTAAAACAGTCAACTATTGATGAAAACTTGCGCAAGCCAGAGTTTATTATAGCACGGATTAGTTCTGGTCCAACATCTGATCTTCTCTTGGCAGTCGTATATCGACCTCCTAACTGTGGATATAATTTCAAGAATTTCAAAATGCGTTCTTAGATCTGCATATAGGTTTTCGCCATTCAATGATCTTTGGCGATTTCAACACGGATATGACTGTTAGTACAGTAGACTCTCGCTATAAGTGCTCCATTTATAAGACACCCTGAGCGCCTGCCCTCCACACAAACTTGCACGCACACACAAGTTACTCCCCCTACCATGCTGCCTGCGNNGANTCGTAGTTGCGGCGGNGGNGGCTCTGCNGTCCCCCACCATGCTCAGTATGTAGATCGACGAGTCTCGCGCCCAAAACACGTGCGGCGCAGCGGCGTGTGGATAAAAACAAACGTTTTCTACAAACGCGGCGTGCGGATAAACAATCGAATTTTCTACACGGATGTGTCAATATTTTGCTATATGATGGAGAATATAAGACCGATAAGTAAAAAACGTAAAAGCCGTAGTCCGGAGGAAAAATTAGAAATTTTAACAGAGTTAGATGCAATTAAATNGATNACAGCTATTGCCAAAAAGTATAGTGTTGATGTAAGACTAATAAAAAAATANAAGACACAACGGGCAGAATTGGAAAAATTGCAAAGTACAAAAGTATGTAAGAAATTAAAAGTGAGACAATCACCGCTCGACCAGCTCAATGAAGCAGTCTATCGATCGCAGCGTAGTGGGGGTCTCCCGCTATAAGTTCGTTTTCCGCTCCTACAGCCCCGTAGGGTGACTAATAACGAGAGTCTACTGTACTTATGATAGCATGCAATTACTAAACTTCATTACATCTTCTAACTTACATCTAGTACCTTTTGGTGCAACGCATCACTTGAAAAATTCCAATACTTTCATAGACTTATGTATTATTGATGATGCATCCAAATTGAAAAATTTTAATAAGATGGGAGTTCCATTTCTATCGGCGCATGACATGATTGAGGTGACGTATGATGTGTGTATCAAACGTCGCACTCCTAGAACAATAACATGCAGAAATTTCAGTGACTTCAACATGCAAAATTTTATATCAGACATATGTAAACATAACTGGATGGATCTCTTCACATCAACCAGTATTGAGGATAAGGTCGACATTTTCAATAGTACTATGAGTAATTATTTAAATAGACACGCACCTCTGAAAAGGATACAGTGTAGGAACTTACCAGCGCCGTGGCTTACTGCTGAGATTAGAGATGTCATGCGTGTAAGAGATAGATTAAGAAGAGTCTGGCGTAGAAGTAGAAATGTTGCAAGTTATGAGAGCTTCAAAACTATGAGAAATACCGTTCAGAATATTATCAGAACAGCTAAAAAGAATTATTATATGTCTATTTTTAACCAGAGAGACAATCCAAACACTATATGGAGCAATCTAAGACATCTCGGACTCATCAGGGCAAAGAAAGTGAAACCTCTTGCTTGTACAGTCAATGATCTTAATTTATTTTTTGCGAATAGTGTAGTCTCATTGGATAGTAGCTCCCCGGAATCAACATATGGGTTTTCTGATGACACCTTTGATGACAGCAAACTATTTTTCAAATATGTACTGCCGACGACTATCATGAAAGCTTTTGCCAGAATTAAATCCAATGCCACTGGTTTGGATGGCATATCAATAAAAATAATTAATTTGACACTGCCATACTTAACATCAGTGTTTGAAGACATTTTCAACAGTTCACTTATGTGTGGTAGTGTTCCTGCGATGTGGAAATCTGCATTAATAACACCTATACCTAAGATCAAACACCCGACTTCTGCACAACATTATAGGCCTATTGCGATATTGCCAACCATCTCTAAGGCACTTGAAAGAATTGTGTCCGACCAGATCATCGAGTTTCTTGAGAACAATAATCTATTTGATNAGTGTCAGTTTGCATATCGCAGAAACTCGTCTACACAAACATGTGTCATCAGAATGTTGGATGACATTAGACAAGCTGCAGATGACAGAAAGGTCACTGTCTCAGTGCTCTTTGATTTCTCCAAAGCGTTTGACAGAGTTCAACACAAGATCCCAATTAGTAAGCTTAGAATTATGGGTTTCTCATCTTCGGTGCTTGGATCATGTCGTATCTTACGAATCGAACTCAGGTGGTGCGTGACCAATTCGAGAATATCACTTCTTCGGTGACCAGTGTTAATACTGGTGTGCCACTGGGTTCTGTTTTGGGACCTCTGTTGTTCACTCTATATGTATCGGATCTTAAGAATGCTATCCAACACTGTAAATACAATTTCTACGCGGATGATTTGCAGATCTACTTGAGTGTTGGAGTGAGGGATCTAAGTGACTGCATTCTGAGGATTAATGACGACATTAAATCAATTGTTGACTGGACGAGTCGTAATCAACTTATGCTTAATTCTGGTAAAACNCAAGCCATAATTATCGGCACCGCTCGATATATCAACTCGATTGATTTTGACATTTTGCCTCGCATTAGAGTATGTGAGGATGACATACCTTACTCTTCCTGCGTTAAGTATCTGGGAATACATATCTCCAGCACTTTGTCGTGGGACAAGCAAGTAACTAATACGGTTAGTAAGATACATACTAAGCTTTACCAGCTGAAGATCTCGAAAAATCTGCTTCCTGATGCTCTTAAGATAAGTCTTATAACCTCGCTTGTTTTTCCACATCTGGATTATTGCTGTGTANCTCTTACGGATATCACTGATGAGCTAAACCTGAGATTATACAGGGCCATTAACTCTTGCATCAGATTCGCGTTCAATGTACGAAGAGATGAACACTTAACTCCTTTCTACAAAAAACTACATTGGCTTAAAGTAAAAGAAAGAAGAATTTACT
>NW_018023073.1:19183-20615 GCF_002006095.1 Pseudomyrmex gracilis | reverse complement strand
CAAACTCGTTGACTAATCTTTCACGATGGTTTATATATGTTTTCTCGGACATACAAGGAATATTCATAGCTGCAAGCAGTTCTTCTAATTGAGAATAGCCTATTCCAGCTGTTATGGTTCCAGCTGTAGCAGCTGTATCAATGTCCAACATGTTAATTTTTTTATCTTCGGATTCCGACCAAATATTTTCCGAAGCATGACACATCTCGCATTTAAAGGTCAAAAGTGTTCGGAAACCAATGCACTTAAATTTTATCATTTTATAATTTTCAAAGGAACACTCTACTCCTTTTTTATGGTCTTTGTAAAATCTTTGTAATGCACTCATAAAATATTTCATGTCATAAATGCCACGACTTTCTGGCCAGTTATCTTGGATACAAGTTTTATCTACATTGTAGCCCTTTGGTACTTCTTCAATAACAAAACTAGGAACGTTTTCTTTGCAACTTTTTACAGTTTGAACATCTGCATTTCTTCTTTTTGTACTGTCAATATTTTCAGATTCAAACTGCAACAAATCGTTTTTAAACGCCTTTGCTTTATATACGCGTAGTGCACTTTTTTTATATACACGTGGACTTTTGTTCATTATATTGTCTACAATATCTTGAGAATCTATAAAGTTCTCAAACTTTTCTATGTCTCTTTTCTCACTTTGAATATCTGGACTGTCTTTTATAGTATTTTCAGCACTTACAACCTAAGAATCAACGAAGTTCTCAGGATTTTCTATGTGCTAACTGTGATTATTTTCAATGGTGTTCTCAGCATTTACGACTTTAGCTTCAATAAAGGTCTTAGGAATTTCCTCATATGTATGTACAAATTCTTCTATATTTTCAATAATTACATCCTGAGATTCTACAAAATTGTCAGGACTTTCTATTTGTTCTAAGTGAACCTTATGTTCACTTTGAACATTTTCTATATTATTATCCGTATTTACTATTTCGGCTTTTATAGAAGTTTTAACAATTTCGTCATTTATATATTCATTTACATAATCAATAACTACATCCTAAGATTCAACAAAATTATCAGGATTTTCTGTTAAGGTATCTGAAATGCATTTAATATTATGAAAAAATTTAGTATTAGTACTATTTATTTTGATGGCCTCCTGTAATTGTTTTTTTTTGGTCGCCTAAAAAACAAAATTATTATTAGTTTCAACATTCTTTTATAAAAATATATCTATAAAAATAATATTAGAAACAAAATAAAAATAAAACACAAAAATATGTTCTGCTATAATTTTATTGATACATATATAATTGTAGCAGATTTATATATATATATATATATACAGGGTGCGTCGCCAAAATCCGGACAAATTTCAATTTGATATTCCCTCCGTTCAGTACCATTGGCAGATGTCGCGATTGGCATTCAAATAGCTTGACGCATGTACTAAACTACCATAACTTCG
>NW_018023073.1:13388-18268 GCF_002006095.1 Pseudomyrmex gracilis | reverse complement strand
TATACTTTAATTTATACATATACAATTGTAGCAGATTTATATATATATACATATATATATATATATATATATATATATACACACATATACTAAAGTAGTTAAAACAGGTCACTTAATTAACTCAGACAATATTAGGTTAATAGAAAAATGTTTCAGAACCAAAAGTTATATAGTTTTGAGGAGAAATTATTAGGACTATCAATTTAAGTTTAGATAGCGCCACTTTCGAGATTTTATTATGGCGGTTATTTTTTTAATAAGAGCCGAGTTTTTCTTGGAACAAGGTTGTAGCTGGCAATGAAAACAAATATAACGGGTTTTATTTCTTAAATTAGAATAATTTTTCACAAAGTTACAGTGTTCCAAAATTTACGCATACGCACGCACATAAAACCGGAAATATAATTCGCTTGCTTCTAATGGTGTGTGTGCGTGCACGTAAACTTTAAAAACCTGCAACTCTGTGAACAATAATTTAAATTAAAAAAAAACTTGTATTTGTCTCATTGCCAGCTACAACTTTTGTTTAAAAGAGGAAATGACCTCTCATATTAAAAAATGAATACCATGATGTTATCTCAAAAATGATGCCCTATTCACAATTGAATTAAAAATTAAATAATAATGTCATTATTTTTCTCCCTCGAGGCCGTAAAACTTTTATCTTCAACATTTTTTTTATAAAAATTATATATTTTGAGGTATTCAAGTGGCTTGTTTTAACTACCTCACTCTGCAAATACAGAGTATCCGGAAAATTGCTGCCAATACTTTGGAAAGTGATTGAGAATCCAAAAATAAACAAATTTATATAAATACAGGTCCGGAAATTAGTTTCCAAGGTATAGCCACTGTTATGTTTAGAAATCATAATCGTTTTCATAATCATAATTTATTTTATTGTTTTAAAATAAATAACCTCATTTCAGACTATTTTGATAGAAGAATAAGAACCTGCATTTGTGCTGAAGATGGTCATTTTAAACATATAAAGGAGTTTACATTAAATTAGATATGATGTTCAAAATCCACCTTTGGCACAAATGCAGGTCTTTATTTTTTTATCAAAATCGTTCAAAATAAAACTATTTAATTTAAAACCACAGTTACTTGAGAAAACAATGAAATAAATTATAATTACAAAAAAAATTACGATTTGTAAACATAAAAGTGGCTATAACTCGGAATCGACTTCTTTTCGGATCTATGTTGATATAACTTCTTTTCCTTCTTTTTGGATCCCATATTACTTTCCGAAGTATTGGCAGCGATTTTTCGGACACCCTGTATATACAGAAAGTCTCCTGTATATACAGAAATTTAAATTGATAACACAGCAAAAATTTTTATAGACAACTGATTTACAAAAATAAGTTGGCACGTCTTATAATATTTTGAATAAGGATTGAAATAGTACTATTACTTTTTATGTGTGGGTGTTAGCAAGGTCATTTCAAAGTCAGTTTATTTTTGTGTATTGTTTATTTATATTTTTTTGGGCATCATAGTCTACGTAAAATAACTCATACTTTTTGTCTAAAACATTTTGTTGTAAAATTTCTTTTTTTCTAGATATTACGAGAAACATTTTAAGTATAAATTGTCTAACTATTTAAAATTAAAACAACGTAATAAATATTTTCTTTCGAAGTATCGCAAAGCATACAAATTAACAGCTTTTTCTATTGTAACGGGGCATCCCGTCACTGTAATTATTTTATAATATAATATATATATATATATATCCCGATATCTCGAGCGTTCCATTATTACCCGTCCACATTAAACCGATAGACCGCACCGAAAGTGCTACAACGTGTGCACTCTAATTCGTCTCATAAAAACGCGCCCTAAGCCTAAGGACCGTAAGCGCTGCGACCGCAAAACCGCACCGCGCCGACGCCGAACCCCACTCGCGGGCCTGCGCGCACCGCACGCCGCGCCCCGGACCGAGCTCGGGCCACCGCCGGGTATATAAGGCGAGCGAAACCGGCTCTGAGCACCATTTCTTTCCCATTCTGCTCTCCGAGGAGTTGACTCGGAAGCATCCTAGGTCTCCGAGGTGCTGACTCGGAACCGAAAAACCACCTTCGAGGCGTTGTCTCGAAGTATTCCGCTCTCGGATCTCCGAGGTGCTGACTCGGGAAGACACCCGTGCCCCGAAATTATCCGCTCGAGGAGCTGACTCGAGCCATCGACGTCTCCCCCGAGGTGTTTGACTCGGGAAACCCAATCCTTCCTTCCCTAGGTGTTGACTCGGGGGGAATCCCGACCGTTACCTCCCGAGATGTTGACTCGGGCAGCCCATCCTGGCCTCTCCGAGGTGTTGACTCGGAAGGTTCCCGCACCGACCGTACCCGGGGCATTGGCCCAGGTACACCGACCGTCCTCTCGGCCGTTCTCACGGCCCGCTGAAAGCCGTTTTCACGGCTCGCCGCGAACGCCGTCCTCACGGCGCACCGAAACCGCCGTTTTCACGACGCACCGAAACCGCCGTTCTCACGGCGTACCCGGACATCTCTCGCTACTTGGTAGCCACCCTGACCCGCCGACCGCGTGCACCACATCGTACCGCGACCCCGCGCGCCCGCGCACCGCGTCTACGACGCCGACCCGCGTAACCGCGTTCCCGTAGTGGATATCCCCTCGCTGTATATACTCGCGTCCCTCCCGTCTTAGTAAGTAAGTTCCCGTTCTGTTCCCGTATCGGCATAGACCGATTCGCGACAGTGCGCCCGCGCCAATCACAGGCCGCGAACCGTTTAGTCTGTAAGGGCCTCGAGCTCCGCGCTATTTCGGTAGTATCCGTCGTTGTAGTGAGTAAGTTCCCCTTCCGTAACCGCGTCAGCAGAGACCGACCCGCGATAGTACGCGCGCACCAATCCCAGGCCGCGATCCGTCCGACTGTAAGGGCCTCGAGCCCCGCGTCGTTTCGACCTTGTAAATATGTTCTCTAGCAGTAAGTAAGATTCCGTTCCGTTTCTGCGTCACCAGAAACCGACTCGCGACAGTACGGCCGCGCCAATCACAGGCCGCGACCCGACAGGTTGTAAGGGCTAGGAGCCCTGCGTCTCTGACATTGTAGATGATTCAGGTTTTATAGAATATATTATCGTTGAGTTTACAGCACAAAACCGAACGTGTCGCAATCTCTTCCTTCCCCTCACCCGAATCCTGGTCTGACCGAGCTGTCCGGCAGGCGGAAGGCCGGGCGAGCCGCGCATAACACGGCGGCTCCGTTACACTATGTTTTGTATTTCTATGTTTTCCGATGTTTTTTATTCACTATTATAAAAATCATTTCAATTTTTTGAAATATTTAACAGTAGCAGAAAAAATTGAAATAATTTTTTTTTTAGTGGATCAAGACAAAACAGTAAAAAAATTGTTACTTTATATGCTTTGTGGGACCTTGAAAGAAGATATTCATCGCACTTTATGTTTCATTGTGTAGTTTTACATTTTTTATTGCTAATGTTTCTAATATCGTGAAAAAACAAAACAACAAATTGTTTCAGACAAAAGTTGTGCGTTGTTTTACGTAAAATACGATTCCACAATAAAAAATATTTTAACGATAAACAATAAAACAAACTGACCTTGAAATAATTTTGTAAACACCCACGCATTAAAATATAAAAGTGCCACTTGAATCCTTACTTTAAATACTACAAGACGTCAGCTACTTGTTTTTTTAATCAGTTGTCTATAAAAGCTTTCCGCTGCGTCACTTTAATTGGAACATTCTTTGTACATAAATATTTTTATGTGCGTGTTGTTTGTGTGAGAATGTGTGGGTGAATGGGTGTTTGTGTGTGTGTGAAAGTGTGTATCTTTTTATGCATTCAGTTATATATAATTCTTTTGTGTACAAGTTTTCACATTTACTTACAGTTTTTTGTTTTTTACTAATTTTAGTATTATATTTCTTTATAATTTATCATACTTTAAAAAACCTTCACATTAAAAAAAAAAAACTAACACTTCATATGTTACATTTCTTTGCATTATATTTTTCTTTTTATGTGTTGCTATTCACATCAATTGTACTAATTTTTTTTTTTCTATAGTAAGAATTAGTTATTATAGTATGATTACGTATGTAACGTTCAAATTTATATATTACAAGCTGAAGTATTTTTGTTTTATTATTTATTATTTCATGTANTTTATTTATGTATTGAATAACACTTTTCTTTGGTTATATATTGGGATTGATTAAACAGTATTTTTGTTTTATAATAACAATTTTACAACAAAAATAAAAACAGATTTTCCGATTACTTCCATATATTGTACAATTATTGTTGATTATTTCATATTTACTAGAATTTAAAATGTTTTCTTCTTTGCACTATTGCACGTAGCACATATTGTATATAAGTGCACTACAAAACTATTGGTGCTCATTTACGTTTATAAACTCGCATTTGGGAATATTTCCTACATCCAACTTAAGTTGAGGCATACTCTATCTGCGTTAAATAATTATTATACCAGCATATGTTAATAAAAACGCCTCTGGGAGAATGAAATACATGCAACTTAGGTTATAGCATACGCTTTTTGCGCTCAATAATAATTACACCAGCTCACGTTTATAAAAACGTTTCTAGAAGAATTAACTACATGCAACTTAGGTTATAGCATACGCTTTTTGCGCTCAATAATAATTACACCAGCTCTTTTATAAAAACGCCTCTGGGAGAATTAACTACATGCAACTTCGGTTATTAATACCAGAAATTACTTCTTGGTATAGGTATGCAATATTATGTGTGTGTTAGTAATTGTGTTGCGAGTATATTTTTGTAAGAATAATATTGCATGCAAATCAAAATAGATGATGATTTTTATAAGTTTTTGTAATTCATGATGTA
>NW_018023073.1:8418-12779 GCF_002006095.1 Pseudomyrmex gracilis | reverse complement strand
TAGTCCGGGAACTTTCCGGACAAACTGTGTATATGTATTATTATTTTCTTTAATATTGTATTGAAATTAATAATGAGACATTGTTATTTTAGATTTCAGTAATATACAAAATGTAAATAAAAAATAAATAGGAAAAGACAAAAATTTGCAGAATATAATACAAGACAAAAAAAATATAAAACCTCCGCATACAAAAATAAAGGAAAAATCTCTTATGTACAAAAATAATAGGTTCGGTTAGGTTAGGTTACTAATATTATACAGAAATAAGTAGTAATAAAAATAAATAATATATCAAGATAATAGAAAGTAGATAAGATATCACTATAATGGAAGTTGCTTTATCTGAAAATATATACAAGCAATATATACTTATTTAACTTTTTATTTATAAAAGTAAAAGTAACTATTATTTTTTTGCTTCTAGAGACTGACTGTCTGTATGTTTTAAATATATTAAAATTAAATTATCTTTTTCTCTCCAGATTTAAAGTTTTATTAAAGTTTTTAATTGTGTGACATATTCTGTTGTTAATCTGCTTTTTGTAGATACCATATATTTTTTTATATATGCGGTTTTTTTATATTTGTAATTCAATGAATTTAGTTTCGGTACTTTTCTTTTTTAAGACTTTTTATAAAATAACTGAATAACATTTAAAATAAGATCGAAATGTCTGATTATTAATTTCGAATGACAATTATAAAATATATTTACTAAATGTTTATTGTATATATAAATGTTTATGTTAATGTTATATTGGATATATAAATACATCTTGTATGTTGATTTGCATGAATCCGTTACACATGTTTTTAATATTTAAAAGCTTATTCATTANATAAATGCTTCACGTAATAATAACATTTCCTACATTGTGACACGTTAGTACAAAAAAGTCACATTTCAAAATTACATATGAATAACTAAAGTAGAAGAATATATTACTACATTAGAATTGAACGTTTTGTGAAAGAGAATTGTCGATTTTTTTAAATTACAAACAGTCTAATATTATATGTAATCGTTTTTTTACTCGCTATGTCTAAATGTTTCAAAATTATAATAATAAGTATAATGAATAAGCTCGTGTAAATATTAAAGATAAGTAAAGGCTAATGTGAGCTCATATACAAGATGTTGGCGTTTTGATATATATTTACAGGATGTCTGGAAATTTTTGTCACAGTCGAAATGTAAAGATAGATTAGGTCAATGTGAACAGAAAAGTCAAGTATCATNTTGCAAACTTTGCCATAGTTAATAAATGATTAATTGTTCCATATGACCAATAAGCGCGCGAGTCTGGACTCTGTAGGAGTGTATCATTTTCAGTTGTATAGAAAAATGGCTTTCCTTATGCGATCTCCTAACAGCTAGAGGCGGAGCAAACAAGCAAATGATGTGTGATATAGTTCCTTGCGATCACCTGATTTGTAATACTGAAAATAATACACGACTAGAGCTTGTGGATCATCGCTGCCCACGCGCTCATTGGACCACATATATAAATTAATCATTGAACAATTATTGCGATTTTTACAAAATGATAAATGACATCTTTACGAATTGACCCAATCAATCTTCACACTTCAGTTGTATCAAGTTTTTTGACACTCTGTATAATTTGTATTTAAAACCAAACATGTTTCCATCTTATATCTTCTTCAAAAATACACAGAGTAAATAAAAAAANACTAACAACATATTATCATAACTTGAAAGTTACAACAATTCACATGCATGAATATATCTACATCTTTTCTACAAAAATAGCAAATTGATAGTAGTGTACATAAAAAAAATACCTCACAAAAATTAAAATCATTTAAATGAAAAATTAATGAAAACACCAAGTGAGAGAATATAACAAGAAAAAACAAGAAACACACGCTTATTTAAGAAAATATAATTTATATAAAATTTATGAAGAAACTAAAACTCCAAATCACTGACATTAGCATAACATATTGATTTGCGTAACATTTTCCAAATTGTACATGATAATATGTTTTCTGTTTGTCACTGAAGAAGATCCATATAAGATATGTTAACATTTGTTTATATATTGATTTTACACAAAACCAATACATAAATAAAACAACATTTTGTATATTGNCCTTATATTTGCTTTTGTTGTAATACTAAGGGCCTGAGCACAATAGAGAAAATATTAGGAATAGGAATTAAAAACAGAGGTGAAATGTAATGTACAATGCGAAAAAACAAATTATAACATTTAAATGTATATAAATATAAGCAGAGTATAAGAATATAAGAAGTATATCATGTAACCATGACATAGTTCTTGTATTTATATGTTATATTTTATTTTTACTCATTGTATAGTACATTTACCTTCTATTTCTAATTCTTATTCCTAATATTTTTTCTATTGTACTCAGGCCCTAGTATACATGTAATACTCTAATATATATATACATATATAAGGGTGCTCCGGCTACGTACACAAGCGATACTATGTAACACAGTGTCCATTATTG
Organism: Pseudomyrmex gracilis; assembly: GCF_002006095.1. NCBI lineage: Eukaryota > Metazoa > Arthropoda > Insecta > Hymenoptera > Formicidae > Pseudomyrmex > Pseudomyrmex gracilis. The sequence continues at coordinate 10,274 of NW_018023073.1, read as the reverse complement.
TAAAAAAGAGCATATCAATCTCACTTACATTAGGTCACACTGTAACACCGAACATCTGTGTACGTACCTGGAAAGCAACTAAAAGGGCAAATACAGAGCAAGTATTATGCAATGTATCATGTATCACAATACCAAACCAAAAGCAAAAAGCAATAATTTTACTCCAAAAACACAAACCAAAAAAACCTAGATAAAACCTTCTTAAAAATATTGAGTACCTTGGATACATTGCACTTAACTGCATTTATTATACAAAGACGATTACTGTTTTTGCTCCATACATTTTTAACGCTGCACCTTTTCGAGACAATCTCTTCGTACAAAGAGATTTATGTTTTTGCCACTTCTTTTGGTTTCCCATTTCTTATTTTTCACTACTCTGTTTAAAAACGTTATTGTAAGTGAATACACTGTTTTAAGTGAATACACTATATATAGTTCTTCTAACAGCACTATCACTGTCACTTGATAACACTATCACTGTCAATTTAAATAGCACGTACCATATGACGGGTTATGTACGATTGCGCGCGACTGTAACGTAAAGTCTGTTTTACGCGAAAATAATATTACACCAGCTCGCATAATAACTCGCCAGTCGCAACCAATCAGAATTCATCGTTCACGCGCAAATTAAATACATGAATTGTCATAAGTACTTTCAGACAGACACCTGTAAACCGACGTTTCTAAGAAGTNCTCTGGTGTCGTATTTACTGCATAAAAACCAAAATGCTTCTTCAGAAATAAATAAAATGTGCCAAAATTTATCGCTAGCTACTTGTGGTTGTAGAAAAAAAGCATAACTTTTTCACGACAGATTTTTTTTCACTGAAAATGTACGACGCATATCAGAACGTGACTTGTTCAATGTGAATGGACTACACATTTATTAAAATGTATTGTCTTAATAATAGACATTTATATGTCTATATTTAATGAAATAGATTTTAAGAAATAAGTTTACTATGAGAATTACTTTTTGTTTTACAACATTAGTAACATTTACAGCAGCATTGTGGATTGATAGACAGTTTGAAAAAAAAACTCTTATTTTTTATAATCTATTTTATTAAATATAGACATTTATATTTAATAATATATAGACTTTTATGTCTATATTTAATAAAATAAATTCCAAAAAATAAGATTTTTTTTCAAACTGTTTATCAACCCACAATGCTACTGTAAATGTTACTGATATAGCAAAAAACAAATTATTTCTCATAGTAAATTAGAAAAAAATAAAACGTAATTTTCTTTTACTTTGCAATTCAATGAAACTGTTTCTTTGCAACGTGCTACTAGAGTTTATTTATTACATTCAATTCTTCAAACAAATAAATATTGAATTTCTTTAAAATAGATTGCGTAGTAGATAAACAAATTTCCGTTAAAAAGATTTGGGACTTAAAGTACACATATAAATACAGGGTGTCCCAAAATTGCCGTACAATCTCTCGTAGGCAGGTAGAAAGAGTAAAACTGAGTCGGAAAGTCCTAAACCATTTGTATCTATTATTTATAATAAAGGAATAATTAGTGAGTAAATCATGCCAATCAGCGCAGACCTTTAGCCAGGCACACGTCAGTGAGCGCTCACAAACACCAGGCGCGCGGCGCCAGTTTTACTCCTTCTACCTGCTTCCGAGAGATTGTAAGGCAATTCTGGGACACCCTATATATCAAAAATCTAAACGCTATAGAAAAAGCTCGTATTTCCTATTTATACGTCTATTATTCTTAGATTTTTGATATATTTATAGGGTGACACTCTATTGACCACAGTACGATTCGACACCGCTCGATTCGACACAGATTTATTCGACACCAAATTATTCGACACCGTACGATTC
>NW_018023073.1:1691-3883 GCF_002006095.1 Pseudomyrmex gracilis | reverse complement strand
TTATTCGCATATTGTTTCAAATACTCGCCTAACGCTTGATGTGACAGTTCTAACGAGCCGTTAGATTGTGAATGAAAGTCTGTCGTACGGAATTTACAAATTCGAAATCTTTGTGTCACTTTTCTCATTAAATCACTAACAAAATTTTTGTCTTGGTCAATTAAAATGGCTTTGAGTGCGCCCAACGCAAATGAACTTATCTACGATAGCTTTGGCTATCGTTTCCGCGGTTTGATCCGGCAGTGGTATTTCCATGCAAAATTTTGTTAACTGATCTTGTAAGGTTAACACGTAAAGATTCCCTTTCTCGGTTGCTGGCAAAGGACCCACTATATCCAGTGTGACTTTATCAAAGGCGGAACCTGGCGTGTCGGTAATTATCCTTGGTTGTTTTGGTTTCACTATAATTTTTTTAACTGACACTGTAAACACTGTTGTATATAATGTTGAACGTTTAATTTTAAATTTTCTCAGCAGTTATGTGTGATACGATTAGAAGTTTTACTTATACACCACAATGTCCTCCGGTTGAAGAACATTGGACGTTTCCAATTATTATAGGTCTTAGATCCTTAGGAGGATATTTAAGTGTCCCGTTGCATATAATTAATTTGACGGACGTATCGATAAATACCGAGAGGAAGATTTTACGTTATTTTAAGGTACATTATTAATATATTGTTTTCGCAATGTTTAATGGTTCTAGATTTAAATTTTCGCCTTAGATTAAAAAGTCTTTTAGTGTACTGGTAATGTAAGTTAATGTTTCGGTAGGCTCTTCTCGTTGTGTCCTTCGCTAATAGCTAAGGCAATCTGGTATTGGTTTTTATAATTTATGAGTTTGGCTTTACCTATTTTGCGAGAGTTCCTAAGTAAGGCATATCATTACGCTCAAACAACTTTTTCGAACCGGAATCCAAAGGATTTTCATTTGTATCTACGAAATATATTATATTGTCTTTTCGCAAAAATAATAATTCGCGAGATTCGATGACTTCAATTCTGGGACACCCTATATATCAAAAATTTAAACGCTATAGAAAAAGCTCGTATTTCCTATTCATACGTCTATTATTCTTAGATTTTTGATATATTTATATATGTATTCTAAGTCCTGAATGTTTTTTACGGAAATTAATCTCTATGTACCATGCAATCCTCAATTCCGCAAAAATTCAATATTTATTTGCTTGAAAAATTATTATCGTTACTTTAATATAGATTTGTGTATTCTGACAATTGTATATCGCGTTTGAAAATTGTATTAAAAACTAACTTAATGACAGCGTTGTGTTAAAAACGAATATATATGTATATAACACAAATGCGCGATAGCATGCGTATATGCGCGCGTAAGAGTGCGTTCCGATTTATTCACTGCTAATATCTTATAGTTCGCGCGACGTGCTATTGGCAAACCGCTGGCACTGCCCAGAGTTCGCGATTGTCAATTTTTTAAATTGCGGAACGCGGTCGCGAATCCACAAGTACTGCACATTGTACAACATGGCGACCACGGCGGCGACGGCGAGTGCACGGCAAAAAGGTAAAATATGTTATATTGGTAATATATATTACATATATATATACGTAGATATAATAAAAGAATTGTCTTATTTAGCACGAAGTGATCCTACTGGATCAGCGTTTCTCAAGAACCGAGAAACATCTCTGCAAAGAACACCGGCGCAAGTACAAACATCTCGGGCAGCGGCACAGATGGCACAGGCGGCACAAGCAGCACCACCCTCACCACCCGCTCAACTCGCACCACAAGCACAAGCAGCACCACCCGCTCAACTCGCACCACAAGCACAAGCAGCACAACCAGCCCCAGAGGAACAGTTTCCAAACGTAAGTACGGTTTAACATAACAAGTGTGTGCGTGTCGTGTCGTGAGTGTGTGTTTGTGTGTACATATATAAATTCTTTGATTAACATGTGATTAACACATATAATATATTATTTATTAGCATTGTGTCAATGTTCNACTAACCTCTAATGTTATTTGTCATACTTTGGTAGCATGCTATGTGTAACATGTAGCTTTGATTAGTTGAAGTGAGATGCAGCATCACTGCTTCTCACTTCAACAAATCAAAGCCTCGTTTAGCACATACTATGCCACCTCTGTGTTAAAATTAGTATTGAGAACGTATATGTGTGTCCTGTATAATAATTTTGTTATTTCT
>NW_018023073.1:0-1278 GCF_002006095.1 Pseudomyrmex gracilis | reverse complement strand
TCCAAAGAGGAGGTTTCCAAAGAGGAGGATTAAGGAGACAAGTGCGACAACTTCAAAGAAAGCTCCAATATCAACAGAAAGAAAAAGTAATCGTTCTTCCTGCGTCATACGCGTCTCATCCACCACCAACGTACGCGCCTCCACCACCACCAATGTACGCGCCCCCACCACCATTACAATATGCGACACCACTACCGCAGTACGCGCCTTCATTCCAAGTTTACACGCCGCCTCCGTTACAATATGCACAATATGTGCGTTACCTATAAAAAAAGTAAGTTTATGTGAAATAAATTATATAACATTACATATAAATGTAAATGCTTCTACTATTACATACATAGTACTAGTTAAATATTATTTGATTTTCAGCTAGGTGTCCAAGAAGACAAGCATCTTATAAAAAAATTACCACGGCGACGGTTTGGGCACAAGTGCACAAGTGTAGATAAATTTTATTGAAAAAGATTCTGAACTGAAAGTATACATATTATATTTATATGTACATTTATATGTCACATTAATATATATTTTATATAAACATTAATATGTCTACATTAATATGTACATTAATATGTCTATATTTAATAAAATACATTTTAATTAATAAGTGTTTTTTTCGAGCTGTCTATCAATCCACAGTGCTGCTGTAAATGTTACTAATATTGCAAAAAACAATGGATTGCATAGTAGATAAACAAATTTCCGGGAAAAAGATTTGGGATTTAGAGTACACATATAAATATATCAAAAATCTAAACGTTATAGAAACAACTCGTATTTCCTATTTATACGTCCATAATTCTTAGATTTTTGTTCTATTTATATATGTATTATAAGTCCTGAATGTTTTATACGGAAATTAATCTATGTACCATGCAATCCTCAATTCCGCAAAAATTCAATATTTATTTGCTTGAAAAATTAAATGTAATAAGTACGTTCTATTAGCACGTTGCAAAAAAAAACAGCTTCATTAAATTGCAAAGAAAATTACGTTTTATTTTTTTCTAATTTACTATGAAAATTAATTTGTTTTTTGCAATATTAGTAACATTTACAGCAGCATTGTGGATTGATAGACAGCTCGAAAAAATCACTTATTAATTAAAATGTATTTTATTCAATATAGACATATTAATGTACATATTGTTGGGAGCCAATTTTTCTGTCTTAAGGTAGTTAAGATGAGGCCATTGAGCAATGTGATGAGACATCACTGTCATTGCTCAATGACCTAGTTAGGTAGCAGGAAAGCAGCAGTTCTAGGAAGAACTG
>NW_018023072.1:8698-15243 GCF_002006095.1 Pseudomyrmex gracilis | reverse complement strand
ATATATATATATATATATATATATATATATATATATATATGAGTATATATATATATATATCTTGCAACGATTTTCGCTTTTTTTGAGCTGTATCGCGCGCCGCTCCACCCGAGACGGGATTGGTTCGGACGACGGGCAAAGTTCGCGCGAGGTTGCGGAATCATTGACAGGAGAGAAAGAGGAGAATCGGGAAACAAGCAAGACTCAACAGATCCTGAGTTCTTGTTACGCCAGATACGTTTCCGTATCAAAACGGCGTTGGTCTACGCAGCGGGCCGGCTAGCTTGGGCCTAACGGAGAAGGGCAGAGTGCACGATAGATTGTCCGTGTGGACGGTGTTACGAGCCGTCTCTAATGCAATGTAAAACTTAACAATTTATTAAAAACAATATTTAACAAAGCAGGTAATAAGCCGAAGGAAATAAAAACAAAATTAATTATAACATAATAAAGAGTAAGCAAAAGCCGCAATAAGATTAATCAACAACTGATGAGAAAGATTACAGCTAAGGTAATTAAGCCGAAAGAATTAACAGAAGTACCAAAATAAGACTGTTTACAAAGTTTGAAAAAGATTAGATAGAATTAGTACGAAAAAGTATTCCCAATTAATGATGATAATAGTCAATACGCGAGACTAATTAAGAATTCGAACAAATCTACGCTGACTTTAACGCTATACTTACCAGATACTGCAAATTGCCGAAAGTTTAGTGTTTTCCTCCGATTCCTGCGTAAGTCGTCGATAAAGCGCGTATTAAACACAAAAAGTAGCCGCAACACGTAAGCAAAGGCATGCAGATGTCACAGATCGCAGAATAATACGCCAGATCGCCATAAAGTGGAGTCGCACCCGCCACAAAATAAGAACACACCTTTAACTCGACAACACTACGGTAAAAGAAAAATGTAACAAGCATTCAAGCCAAGCAGCATTCAATACCGCATCACGGTACTCACGTGTCAAAAGAGAGCTTTCTCCGTAATTTACAGCAAGGAGATTTAGGATGTTCCGTGTTAGACACTTTGTCTCAGCAAGGCAAAAGTCTGGCGGTTAACGGAGACACAAAGCGGGGGCGAGGGAGGCTTGACGCTCGTTTACTTTGAACCAGTTGGCAATTCGACAGCACGCAATATCACATAAAAAGTCCATCAGTTAACAAGAAAGTATTACACAGGAGCGTCGGTTAGTTCTTTTTCTGAATGTGTCATACGCCGTTTATTCACTCGCTTCCGGTTATCTCGCTTGTACCTCATCTCCGGCACTTACAAGCAGATAAAAATATTGCAAACGGTTAAGTAAATATGGTTAGGAGCGTGGGCCAGGCGGCAACACTACAACACATAATATTAACGGCACGGCAATATAAAATTTTGAAATAACGTTACATACGATCGACTGCTGACGTTGCGAATAACACTCAACAATAGCTACAAAAAAAAGAGAAACAAACAGATAATACAAAATGGCGTTCCGCGACAACACGAACACGAAAATTGCTGCTTGGCACGTCTCCACGCGTCTCCAGGGCTTACTACTGTAATTCTTAATATTAAACTAATACTCTTACGACCGCTCAGTGCTACGAAGCCCCGTGAAGCCTGATTCCAGCCGCTCGTATTACCAAGTGGCCAAATATGGCAAAGGACGTCTCCTCACCCGCGAGAAAATTGTACTAAACGGCGCGACGGCCTCGACACAGAGCAACGGGTGCGCGGATTCGTGGCTCACAGTAAACGTAAAAGCACTTCACCGGATTTCTCTGTCGTTTTCTACCTCAACGTTCGGTTCCATCCGTCTCAAATCTCGTCAGCGGAAGCAAGGCACAAGAGAATCCGGCAACACGTCCGATAGGCTTGAGAGACAGCGACTAAGAACAAAAATCGCGATCGATTCGGGGTCGATACGCCAGGGTGCGCTAGATTCGCAGGGATGAGTCGCGACGGCCAATCAGGGCGCGATATTCGGTCCGGCGCGGCGCTCCGGTTTGCCGGAGTTACTATCGCTTCCAGCCGCGAATTACAAATACTAATTTCTCGTTGTTAAAGAGGCTAATGAGCGGCACTTTGCCGGCTCGATTTGGCGCGCTCGCGGATAGATATCCGCCCAGGATGCGGCGCATCCCGATTTTCCTTCCGCTGGAGCGATCGGCGGCCAGAATTCGCTGAATATTTGCAGCTTGATTTCTTGGTCGGTGACGCCGTCTATCGGCGCTATAACTCGCCGTCTTTCCGTGTTTGCTAGCGCCCGCAATGTATCCTTACGCCTGAATCAGGACCGTATTTGCTGGTGACGGTAGCCTGCGCTTCCCAACGTATGCCCCTCTCTCTTTCTCGCTCAATCGTGGCGTTTGGACGGCTCGTATTCCCGGATTCATTTAGAATGTGACATTTTTGTGGCAGGAAAGAGGAGCGGCGCGATTACTACGTCACAATGTATTCAGGGTGTCCGACAATTACTTTACAATATATACAGGGTGTCCGTAAAATTTTGACCCAGCCGAAGTATGGAGATAGAGCTAGTGAAAGTGAATAGAAAAGTTATTTGTCATTTTGCAAAATTCACAATAGCTAATGAGATACAAAGTAATAAATGTGTGCCAATAAGCGCGTGAGAAGCGATGGTCCTGACTCTGTAGGAGTGTGTGATTGTCACCTGATCACGGAGAGCAGTGGCTCTTTATCTCTCGAACGTTGCTCACTCCTTTGCTTACCGCCGAATATCGGCTGACCGCGAAATCAGCCGAATTACACGTCGCGCTCATTCGTTCACTCCGCCTCTCGTTGCTCTGACAGTCACACACCTACGCCCACAGAGCCTGAACCATTGCTTCTCACGCGTTCATTGGCACACATTTATTACTTTGTATCTTGTTAACTATTGCGAATTTTGCAAAATGGCAAATTATTTTTGTATTCTGTTTGACTCAATCTATCTCCATACTTCTNCTGGGTCAAAATTTTACGGACACCCTGTATATACACAGTGTTCCAGAATTGCCGTACAATCTATTGTAGACAGATAAAACTAAGTCGAAAAGTGAAAACTCCTGAACCATTTTTTTCTATTACATATATTAAAAAAATAATTATTGAGTAAATCAGGCTAATCAGCGCTGATTTTTAGCCAGGCGCACGTTAGCGAGCCGTGCGGGGCGCTCACGCACACTATCAGGCGCGCGGTTCACTGACGTGCGCCTGGCTAAAGGTCGCCGCTGATTGGACTAATTTACTCAATAAATACTTCTTTATTACATGTAATTGAAAAAAATTGTGCTAGACTTTTTGACTCAGTTTTACTCCTACTTGCCTATAAGAGATGTAAAAGTTATGTAGAGACATCCTGTATATGTATAAAATACTATTTTAAAAAAGGTAGAAAAAGGCGTCAAGTACATGCGCAACTCGTATCTCTAGAAAAAGTATTACTATCAACATCTTCTTCTACAAGATCTATTCTACAAAAGAAATGATATCAATAAGTTACGCCAAGTAAAATCTTTTATACAAGGTTACAAAAATATATAAAATATATAAAATCTTGTAAGTTGTTTCTACGTTGTAAAATAGAAAATATTCTCAATCAATAAAAAGTTTCAAATATTGTATAATCACTGCACTTTTTGTATAAAGCACTCATTGATGTAAGAAATGACTTTGCCTTGCGTGGAAAATCTTAAACATGAAATGTCATGCATTTTCCCATAAAAAATGAATCGAAAATATTACAGAAACTTTGCTACAGAGATCTTTCGTCTTACAATATTAAATAATTTTGCAACAATTATATTACATTATTAAGTTTTATGCAATGATGATAATAATATTACAAAGAAAGTAGTGGTCTTCCGCACTATCCATGAGGTGCCACTAATAGCGCGTTAATTTTTTCAACGTGGACTTTTGCCCCTATTCTACCACGTTTTATTTTGCATCTGTTAAGTTTATTAATATAGATGTCGGATATATTTACATATAAAGAATTGTAATATGACAATATTTTGAATTTTTGAATAAAATAGTTTATATTTTTAAGTTATTCATACATAAAAAAAATATAAAAATATAAAAATATTTGCCATCAATTATTCAGTATTATATTAATAATTAATATAATACTGAATAATTGGTGTATATGAGCGTCCTCTTCCGCGCGGTTCTCCTTTTTTGTACGGAAGTGGCGGGCTTCCTCTTCCGCGCGGGAACCCGCTGGCTCTCCCTCGGCCACTTTGCTGTAAATACCAGCGGGCTCTGCTGCGGCCAGCTCGTCTTCTGTGTTTTCCTATAACGAGAATTATTAATTAAATAAAAGATTCGCAAGAATTATATTTAGTAACTAATAGTTGTAGTATGTTATAAATAAATAACTTAGTAGTTGCCTTTGCTTGCAACTCTTGCTGCTGTTGTTGAGGCTGCTGCTGTTGCTGTTGTTGTTGGGGCTGCTGCTGCTGCTATTGATGCTGCTGCTGCTATTGTAACTGCTGCAGTTGTCGCAATTCACATTGCGCCTGTATAATATTATGCAGCGTTTGCTGCAAGGATTCTTCTGTTGAAAAATAAAAAATATATATTTTATTAATTATAACAAAACCAATGGAAATAAATATCAGCATGAGGTTACTGCAACAAATCTCGAAACAAATAGATCTTACCTACATGAAGCAAGTTGTCAACAGTATATAAAAGAAAAAAAGTGATAATTATTTGAGTTAGACAATTACAAATAATAAAATAAAAGAAATCTATAATAAAAAAACAGTCAATTTAATAAGTAAAAATTCAAAAAAGGCAAACATTACAAACATACTCAATAAAAAATAGAATATTTAACAAAGTAAATAACCCACTACGAATGAACTGATATACTGACACGGGGTGCTTTCTAACTATAGTGTCTATTAATGTAAGAAGGAGCATATCAGTGTTTCATTTGCGCTAGTAGACACTGTGTTATACAGCTAGTTGGAAAGCATCCACGATATACTGTACAACTTTTAAATTGCTTGAAATAAATATATTCTCCTAAGACAACAATCGACGACAAAGTTACTCAAAACTACTTTTCACTACACAATACATATGCAATAATCACGACAACAACGTTTATATTAACACATGCAGTGCACAATGTACACAGCAAAAATGTACGAGATATTTTCTCTTATATTTCTTTTGCTTTGACTTTTGAATAACTTTGTCATTTACTTTAGTATGAGAAAAATAATAATTTTACTTATTACTTACGAGACATATCGGCCTCCATTGCGTAACCTGTCTTCCATTTTTCTTCAACGCTGCCCTCGTTTTTGTCTTTGTAACTAAAAGATGACAAGCGCGACGCGGGCGCGTCTTACGCGAAACAATTAAAAATCGCGTATGTGTCGCAGTCATGCTGTGAGCTGCATTCGTTTTCCGCGATTATTGCGTATATTATGTATTGTGGTGTATTGTGCAGTGAAGAGTTGTGGCTTTTGTTTGTCTATTTTGTAGATCATTTATATTAAATCTGTGATACTTAGTATCTGTGATATCAATCTGTGATTTGACTTGTACTACTGATTGATTGGACTAATACTACTGATTGATTGGACTTGTATGATAGATTGATTGAAATCATTACGTGATTTTCTTGCAAGTCAACGTATATTCTGTATGTTAAACTTGCTCGATTAAGTGGTAACGTCACACAGAAAACTGACTCCAAAGTAGATAGATAGATAGATAAGAATGAGCGGGGGGCTATCAAGACCCTTAGTGTCACCTAGATCTCATGATCCTCTGCGACTCCCGCTGGTTATTTAACGACCATACTGATTTAGCCCGGCATTTGCTGCCAGGCTGCACAGATTGCCGATTTTGAATCTTTTCAGGTTCTCAGGCTCCACAAACATGGAGCCTAAGAATCTGAACCTCTTGAGTACTAGTGAAGGGCAGCGGCACAGTATGTGCACGCTGTCCTCTTTTTTCTCCTTGCAAAATCTGCAACTACTCTCCTCAACTAGGCCTAGGTTGTATAAATGTGCCTTAAAGGCCCAATGCCCTGTGAGTAGACCGATACTCAATCTTTGTTTGTACTTACTCATTGTCAGTAGTTTCTTTGTCCTACCTGGCAACGGCTGAGTCATCAGGTCTTTAGCTTGGCGGCAGCTCTTTAGTTTTTGCCAAGATGCTTTATGCTTCTGCTTCAGCCAGTCCTTGATGTAGTTTTTCCCTACAGCAAAGGGTACTCCAACCTTCTGGCAGGCTGGTTCCTCTAGGGTACCCAGTTTTGCCAGATTATCAGCAACTTCATTGCCTTGGATACCTTGATGGCCAGGTACCTAGATTAGCGTGATTTTGTTGCTCTTGCCCAGTTCATTTAGAGCTTGCATACAGTCCCAAACCACTGATGATTCAGTGGTGGTCTTAGCAAGAGCTCCTATGGCTGCTTTGCTATCTATATAGATGTTGATCCTCCTAGTTTTTGTCTCCCTTAAGAGTAGGAGTCTTGCGCATTCCAGGATGGCCAGGACTTCCGCTTGAAAGACCGTGGCCAACTTACCTAG